>NW_018744464.1:1010708-1186656 GCF_001683475.1 Chenopodium quinoa
AATCGCGCTGAGGTTCTGTTTCTTTAGAATTCATCCGAGCACAAATTTCAAAATTCCTCTCTTTTTTAATTTTTCTGCTTTGCTCTTGCCTTTCTTTCCTCGTGGACACACGCAATCACGCCTGCATCAGAATTGATTGGGAAGAGCGTTAGGTGGATTAGTTCAAGCGATTTGAAAGAAAATAAAATCAAAGAGGTTAGAAACGGGTTGCCTCCGTAAGCGCTTCTTTAACGTCACTAGCTTGACGTACTTCACACGGAATCATGGTGATTTGGAAACATCAATGAGAGATAAATTTTCTGGCTTCTCAATTAGCTGACCCTCATAGTATGGCTTGAGACGCTGCCCATTCACTTTGAATGGAGGGTACTTGTCATTGAAAATCTCAACCGAGCCATAAGGAAAGGTTTTTGGACACTTGAAATGGACCGCTCCATCTAGATCTCAATTTCCCGGGGAAGAGCTTGAGTCTTGAATTGTAGAGCAGGACCTTTTGTCCTTCCACAAATTCCTTCTTGGAAATTCGAGCATCGTGCCATGCCTTGGTTTCTTGCTTTGTAGAGGCTTGCACTGTCATATGCATTCATTCTCAGCTCTTCCAACTCATGAAGCTCTAGAAGCCTTTGCTCACACCGCACTGTGGAGATCAAAGTTGATTTGCTTGATTGCCCAATGCGTTCGGTGCTCCATCTCTACGGGTAAATGGCAATTCTTCCATAAACAAGCTTATAGGGGGTAGTCCCTATAGGAGTCTTGAAGGCGGTCCTATATGCCCACAATGAATCAATGAGCTTACTGGACCAATCCTTCCTTGTTCTAGCAACAGTCTTCTCTAAGATGACTTTTAACTCCCTATTTGTGACCTCCGCTTGACCACTTGTTTGGGGGTGGTAAGCAAGGCCTCGCTTGTGAGATACACCGTACTTTGAAAGAAGCTTGTTGAATGCATGGTGCTTGAAGTGTGAGCCTCCATCACTTATGATTGCCTTAGGAACACCGAATCTTGGGAAGATGACTTTCTTGAACAAATTGATGACCACCTTGAGTCGTTGGTGGGAGATGCCACGGCTTCCGCCCATTTGGAGACATAATCAACGGCAACTAGAATGTGCCGGTTTCCTTGGGATGAGATGAAAGGGCCCATGAAGTCAATTGCCCAAACATCAAAGATTTCAAGTTCAAGAATAGGATTTTGGGGCATCTCATCGCGCCGTGATATGTTCCCTGTCCTTTGGCACCTATCACAAGTCTTAACAAATTGCCAAGCATCTTTGAATAGAGACGGCCAAAAGAGCATACATTGCAAAACCTTGGAAGCGGTCTTTTGAGCACTCATATGACCACCACAAGGGGATGAGTGGCACATTGAGAGCACATCTTGGAATTCTTCATTAGGAACACATCTTCTCAAGAGTCCATCCACCCCTCTCTTCAACAACATGGGGTCATCCCATATATACTTCTTTGCTTCATGCTTGAGCTTTCTATGTTGTTGAGGAGTGAAATCCGGAGGTATGGCACTACAAGCCAAGTAGTTCACAATATCCGCATACCAAGGCTCCGATTTTGCCTCAAGAGCATATAAGACATCATCCATTAGGGCATCTTCAATTGGCAAATCGTCTTCATGTATTCTTGCAGCTCCTAACCTAGAGAGGTGGTCCGCCACCACGTTCTCGGCTCCCTTCTTATCTCTCATTTCGTAATCAAAATCTTGAAGGACCAACACCCATCTCAACAACCTCGGTTTGGCCTCCTTCTTACTTATCAAATATTTGAGAGCCGAGTGATCGGTATACACTATTGTCCTAGAACCAATGAGGTAGGTTCTAAACTTCTCAAATGAGTGGATAACCGCCAAAAACTCTTTTTCGGTAGTTGTATAATTTCGTTGGGCATCATTGAGAGTCTTGGACAAATAGTATATAACGTGAAGTTTCCCATCCTTTCTTTGTCCCAGAACCGATCCAATGGCCCCGTCGCTTGCATCGCACATTAGCTCGAATGGTAGAGACCAATCCGGTCCTCGGACTACGGGGGCGGTGCAAAGGGCCTTTTTCAACCTGCAAAATGACTCATGACAAGCTTCATCAAATACAAATTCTTTATCCTGTTGCAAGAGAGATGTGAGAGGCTTAGCAATCAAAGAGAAATTTTTGATGAAGCGGCGGTAAAAGCCGGCATGACCAAGGAAGGACCTCACTTCTCTCACATTTGTGGGAGGAGGAAGCTTCTCGATCACATCAACCTTCGCACCATCGACTTCGATGCCCACTTGGGAGATTTTATGGCCAAGAACAATGCCGTTTTCCACCATGAAGTGGCATTTCTCCCAATTGAGCACCAAGTTGGCACTCTCACACCTTTCTAAACAACAAGATAAATTCATTAGGCACTGCTCATACGTGCCTCCACCAACGGAAAAATCATCCATAAAAACTTCCATTTCTTCCTCGATCATTTCACTAAAAATTGACATCATGCATCTTTGGAAGGTGGCCGGGGCATTACAAAGACCAAAAGGCATCCTACGGTAAGCAAAAGTTCCGTAGGGACAAGTGAAAGTGGTCTTTTCTTGATCTTTTGGGTCAATTGGGATTTGGAAGAATCCCGAATAACCATCAAGAAAGCAATAAAAAGCATGCTTTGTAAGCCTCTCAAGCATTTGATCGATGAACGGTAATGGAAAATGGTCTTTGGAAGTGTTGGCATTTAATTGGCGGTAATCAATACACATGCGCCAACCCGTAACAAGCCGAGTTGGGACCAATTGTTGCTTATCATTGATCATTACCGTCATACCTCCCTTTTTCGGCACTACTTGAACCGGGGATACCCAATCACTATGAGCGATTGGATAGATGATCCCTGCTTCAAGTAGCTTGGAAACTTCCTTTCTCACAACCTCTTGCATGGAAGGATTAAGTTTCCTTTGTCGTTGCCTACACGGCTTAGCACCCTCCTCTAAATCGATCTTATGCATGCATAGGGAGGGGCTTATACCTTTGAGATCATCAAGAGTATAACCCAAAGCCTTCCTATGCATTTTCAAAACATTAAGCAATGAGGAGGTTTGCTCTTCCGTGAGGTTAGCATTGATAATGACCGGAAAAGTATCATTAACATCCAAAAAGACATACCTCAAGCCCGAAGGTAGAGGTTTCAATTCTACCTTCGGAGCTACCTTACCATTGGAGATTTCCTCCTCTTCTACTTGGAAGACTTCATACGGTTGGGGCATCTCTTGGTCGGGGGTTGTCTCTTCTTTCTCATCAAGCATTTCCTCATATAATTGCATCTCCTTTTGATCACCTACCTCATTCTCATTCAACAAAACATTCTCAAGTAGATCATTAGAAGCATGCATATAAGGGTATCTAAACTCATTCATCAAGTTTTCAATTGTATCTATTCTAAAACATTCATTGTCAGAGGAAGGTTGTCTCATCACCTTATTCAAATCAAATTCGATAGAATCATTGTCAACCTTCAAGGTCATCTTGCCTTCTTTGACATCAATAATTGCTTTAGAGGTAGCTAGGAATGGCCTACCCAAGATTATAGGAATTCTTTCATCTTCATCCATTTCAAGAACATAAAAGTCCACCGGAAAAGTGAACTTACCGACTCTAAGGGGTATGTCCTCTACTTTCCCTATAGGCAATTTTGTGGACCTATCTGCTAATTGGAGGGTGATGTTTGTAGGTGAAAGGTTTCCCACATTAAGCTTTTGGTAGACCGAGAAAGGCATTAAACTCACACTAGCACCTAGGTCACACAAAGCTTTCCCCAAATGAACTTCATTGATAGAACAAGGGATGGAAAAACTACCGGGATCTTGCAATTTAGTTGGTAGCTTACTGGAGAGAATAGCACTACAATTTGCGGTTAAGCTAACGGTTTCAACTTCTCTCCTTCCATTCAGGAGGTCTTTTAGGAATTTAGAGTAGTGTGGCATCTCTTTCATAGCATCCACAAAGGGTATAGAAACATGCAAGCTCTTTACTACATCTAAAAATTTTCCAAATTGGACATCAAGCCTAGACCTAGCAAATCTTTGGGGAAAAGGCAACCTCTCATTCCTAGGTTGGAGATTAAGGAGTAAAGATGTTTGATCTTTGGTGCTCTCCTTTTCGAGTTCCTTCTCTTTCTCTTTCTCACCCCTCTCATTCTTTCCGGCACTTCCCTCTAGAATCTCATTCTCTCTTGATGATTCATCCTCAACCTCAAGTCCTATCCTCACATCGGGACTCTTCTCAACATTTAGTTCACTCTCAAGGATCTTCCCACTTCTAGTAGTAATGGCATACATAGACTTGGGGTTGACACCTTGACTAGGTAAAGAAGAAGATGAAGAAGGGGAGGATGAAGAACTTGGTTGGGCAATTTGAGAGATTTGGGTCTCAAGCATTTTCATGTGTGCCTTGATTTGTTTCTTTTCTTCCTCTTGACTCTTATTATGGTTTTCTTGATTTTTAATGAAATTTTGAAGCATAGCCATCATAGGATCAGGAGGGGCTTCTATTTGGAGGGGTTGAGTAGGGGGAATTTGAGAATGGGGCCTTACTTGGTCAAAACCGGGGGTCTACTATTTTGTGAGAAAGTAGAAGCATTTTGAGGTCTATTACCCCCGGAACCCTGATTGGAATTAAAACGTTGTTGGTTGTTGGAATAGTGTTGTTGGTTTTGATTCCAATTGGGTCTTTGGTTTGAGTAACTTCTTCCATTGTAATTGGAAGAGTTTCCCCTACCTTGGCCTTGGTTATCATAACCACCACCACTTTGATTCCATTGACTTTGATTCCAACCTTGGTTTTGATTCCAACTACGGTTTGGGTTTTGATTCCAATTTGGTCGCATTCCATTATTTCCCTCACGGGGCACAAAATTCATGGCATTAACATCTTCAACATTATCATCATTTTCATGGGGAGGGGGACCTTCACTTATGGACATACATTGTTGAGAATTATGATCATAGCCTCCACATATATCACAAAACATACAACCAGGAGGCATGGCATTGTAATTAGAGGGAGAAGAAGTAGAAGGATTCATACCATGGCCTCCCTTGGGAGAAGGGGAGGAAGCATTTTGGGAACTTGATTTCATGAACTCCTCCATTTGTTTCGCCATCTTTGTCATTTGGTTGGAAAGATTTGTGATGGCATTGGTTTGCTCGACGGAATGTACCGTTCCTTTGCTAGAAGTGGCTTCCCTCTCACCTTCGTACCAATCCTCATAATTGCGCACAACTTCTTCTATGATACTCTCCACTTCATCTTCCCTTTTGTTCATGATTGGGCCTCCGGCTCCGGCATCAAGGCTAGTCTTACTTTGAGGGGAGAGTCCTCCGTAGAATGTTTGGAGAACTTGCCAATTAGGAATCCCATGGTGTGGGCATTGCCTTTGTAATTCTTTGAATCTCTCCCATGCCTCACAAAGAGACTCTCCACCTCTTTGGCGGAAACTTTGAATCTTTGAGCGAGCCTCGGCGGTTTTCTTGTGATTGTAAAACCTTCCTAGGAACGCCGTAGTTACCTCATTCCAAGTCGTGAGGGAACCGGGAGGAACATCCTTGTTCAACCAATGTTCCGCCGCTCCCATGAGTGAGAACGGAAACATCTTCAATCTTATGTACTCTTGGGACACCCCGTTGATCTTGATAGTGTCACAATACTTGAGAAATTCTTTGAGATGCTCATGGGGATTCTCAAATTTCCCACCGGTAAATTGCCTCTTCTCTATCATTGAAATGAAATTAGGCTTTATCTCGAAATTGTTCGCTTGAGTGGTGGGGGCTAAGATCCCACTTTGTGAGGCATAAGGTTCGGGTGCTCCAAGTTGCTTTAGTGACCTTTGATCACCCATGCTTTGTTGATTATGGTATTGGGCAAATGGGTTGGGAGTTAAACCTGCAAATGATTCACGATCCTCACTAGAAGAGGGTGAAGGAGTAGGAGAGCTACTAACTTCCTCTTGGAAAGGGTTTTCCACACTATCCCTAATTTCCCTCCTCAATTGAGCAAGGGTGCGCTCCAGCTCTGGGTCTATGGGCGCCAAAGGACTAGAACTTCGTTGCCTCCTGCGCATATACAAAGCTAAGTAGAAAGTGAGCACTGACAAGCAAGGAGTAGTAGGAAAATTAAACAAGTGAACTAGTCTCAACGAAGGGATAAACGTACAATGGAAACCGTCTCCCCGGCAACGGCGCCAATTTGACAGGCGGTATTTTAGGTCGTCACTAAGAAACCTCTATCAAATGATATTTGTAGTCCTAAACATGCAACTAAAAGAGTATAGAGGCAAGTTAAGGGTCGAACACAGGGAAACGATTAAGCACCGCTATTTATCTCCTAATGTTAATCTAATTCGATCAAGAAGTGTGGTGGGTAAAGTAATGACTAAAGGGGATAGAACAACAATTATAATAGGTACTAGGGGGAAGGATCAAACATGCTTTGATTTCAACGAAGTTAGGCATCGGAAAATAGGTTTACATGTAACCCAAGCGACTCATACAAGGCAATATCAAGAATACTCTCTAATCACCTATCGGGATTAAGAGCCTTCCTAGCTAACATACGCTCACACTATCGTCGTAAGGCATACAAGCTAAGGTCATGCAATAATCAATCACCTAATGACTATTCCTAAATCGCACTATCGTCACGATTTAGTTCACGTCATTCAACAACAACATGCATATGGCCATAAACATGGAGTGACTAATAAGTATAAGCACAAGGAAGATTTAATCACAAATATTCTAAATTAACCTAGCCTAACATACATCAAACTCAAAGTATATCTTCACCAAACCCCTAGCAACAAGAAACTACTCACTAGTCATAACTACAACTACAATCATGCTAAGCAACATTATAACCAATGAAATGGTAAGAAAGACAAAGTTTTTATCAACTAAATTAACAAGAGTAGAAGCTTTAATCATAAAAGCAAGAGACAATAGAGAAATATACCAAAACCTTCATTGAAATCCAAATAAAGAGCCACACATCATTCAATCTTCAATCTCCAAGCTTGACCATACATCAATGTTGCAAAATTACTTCTTCAAAAACTAAAAGTAAAACTAATGTTGATAGACAATGAGAATTACACTAAAAGCTATATGATTGTTCAATACAAAATTTTTCTAAAACAAAGACCTAGAAATTGATATTTTTGAGCTCTCTCCTTGGGTTTCTATGCTAGTTTTTTTTTTTTATCTTTTCCTCCCCCCTTCGCCGTTTTTTGCTTTTTTTTCTTTTAACTTGGGCTGAAATCGGGATTTGAATCAGCAGCAGAGAGGCGCGCCCGCGCCCAACAGTGGCGCGCCCGCGCGTTAAATGATGGCGCGGCCGCTCCTAGAAATGCGCGCCCGCTCCAAAGAGGGTATTTAATGGTTGATCCCGCTCATCAGCGCGCCCGCGCTCTATAGATGCGCGCCCGCTCCTTTGGTTGCGCGCCCGCGCCATTCGTCTGGTTTGGATTTCTTCCTGTTTTGCCCTTATCCCTTCCATCTCTGAATCAACAGCATACGCCTGCAATCATGGAACAGGAAGGCAAGGCGTGATACAACGAAAGGGGAGGGGAGTATAGACTACCTAAACCACATGAATACACATTACGCGCCACAAAGGTAGAATACTCGAAATAGGAGGATCATAGCAAAAACATACTAAAATGAACTGAATTATTACTAAAACTACTAGAAAAGACTATCCTAAGAGCGACATAAATGTCACTCATCAGGTTCCAATTGGAACGTGACCTCAAGAATCAAGAATTAATGCAGAGCTCGAGATATCAACTGAAAGATGAACTTCATAACTTTGGTTGTATTAAAGATAAGTTTGTTATTTAGGATTGATGTAAATATTTAATTGGTTGATATGCATGGGACTTATTAGAAATCAGATAAAGCTTGAAAAGCTAATTAATTCGTAAAAGATAATCTTGAGTTTATGAAAAAGAATCTATTTGATTTTATCCTTTAAAATCTTTTTTACTAGGTTTTATCTTTTTCATCTGAAACTCTATCTTTTATAAAAACGAATTTCACTGGGAAAAGGTTTTTCTAAAAAATGCAATTAAGTCTACTTTATTTTTGTTTTAACATGATAAGATTGAAATTCTGTGTTATCTTTAACTTATCATTTTATCAAAACCCTATTTTGTTTAGTGACATCTTCTATAAATAAGGAAGAATGTTTTCTAAGGAAAGTGGGAGTTTTAGCGTGAAAACCACTAAGTGCTTAAGAGTAATTTTGCCAAAGGTTTAAGTTTTATCATTTTGATTTCAGGTTTCATATGTAGCTTTTCAATTATATATTAGAGTGAGCCTTTGTGTTGTAATTGATTTTGGGGTGTGAGTGTGAATTCTCTAAAATTCGATTGTAGTTGTGCGAGCACAGTGAGTGAGCTTCTGGTGAGAAGCCGAGTGTGAGCACTCTAGGAGTGCCGAGTGAATCTAAGTGTGGTAATTAGGTTGGGTAGGATAAGGTCTTATCAAGGTAGAAAGTTTCCGGTTAGTAACTTGTGAGTGTAGCAAGCTTCCGGGTGGGAACCTGTGAGGTAGCAAGCTTACGAGTAGTATCTTGTGAGGGTAGCAAGTGTCTGGGTAGGTACTATGAGTGTAGCAAGTTTCCGAGTAGGAACTTGTGAGAAAGGTCTGTGTTTAATAGGTTATAACTAGGAGTTGCCCTATTAAAGTGAAGCTTTGGTTTCAAAATCCCGAGAAGGGTCAAGGTTTTATTTCTAGTTGAGCCCTGGAAGGTTTCCTCGTAAAACTTGTTATGCGTTTTTAAGTTCCTTTTAAGTTTTGTTTTAAATTCCGCAAAAGATTGACCTAACTGGAGCCTACTACAATTAACCCCCCCACCTCGTAATAGCTCATCTAAACTAACAATTATTAGCATGAACTTCGTAAAACTATACTTACATTACTTTGTATTGATAGAATATAAGTTCTCATAAGAGAGTTGAACTAATGTAGCAGCTAACCAATTTGACAGATTTCATTCTGTTTACTTCTTGATATATCAAAATTATATATCTTTTATAAAATACTAGCTACAATATGAGGCCCCTGAACTTTCAGGGCCTGTGCAATAGGGTTACTTGCACAGGACCTTAGACGGGCCTGTTCATAGATACACCATCAATAATTCTCCAAACATAGAGCAAAAAGACACATCAGGCAATTGTTTAATAAAATTCACATAGAACTCATGAACTGGTTCTTTAACAGTTTGTTTGGGTAATGTCAAGTGAAGGAAGGAAAGGGAGGGAGGTGAAGGGGAAGGAAGAAGGATGAATTTTCCTTCTAAATCTCTCCATTGTTGCAAGGGTCATTGTTCTAGAAATTAGTCCCTCTTCCGATTCCCTTTCTCCCTAATTTTTTATCCAAATGAAAGAAACTCCCTCCCTCCATTTCCCTTCCCCTCCAAATGAAAGAAAAAATGCTCACTTTGTGCAGTTAAATAAATATATATAGTGCAATTGAATAAATATGAATATATAATAAGCAGTCGTACGGTACAACTAGTTTAAAGAAAAGGAAAAATTGAAATAAATAGTCCAAACTTTGATCGGTCTTCCATAAACAGTCCCAACTATTATTTATCCAATATTAGGCCATACTTTGACAAGTGTTTGATAGGAGTAGGTCTAGCAACAAATTTACCTACTACTATAGGTAAATTATGGCACATGATGTCACATGACTAGTTTTTAATTTCTAAAAAAATTAATTAAACCTTTTTTTTCTTTTTGCACCAGCCACACCTCTCAAGTGCCTCAACTCCCTTACTACCATTCCACCACCGACATACCCCCATCAATGAACCAACTACCACGTTCCTTCACATCACCAACACCACCACCATCACCAGAGACCAGCCCAGCATAGCAACCGGAGCCTCTCCTAGCCACACATGCGACCCAAACTAGCAACTTTGAACACGGGTACAATGCATCCACCTAAAATCAACTAGGTTCCACACCACTGCTCCTTATCTACGACGTCGATCCCCTTGCTCACTTTCCACACAATGACACAACAGCAACAAAACTTTAATATTATTTGGAAAAAAAAAACTTGCTCTAATTGAATCGAAATTTTTTAATAATTGGAAAATGCTTAATAAAAGAATTATTCTAGAAGTGAGGGCTTGTTCTTTGATTTTTTTCAATCAAAGAAGAATAATACACCTTAATAAAGAGAGTAATGGATGATTTTTTTTCAAAATTAGTTTCTAGTAATTTATACAAAATTTTAGCTCAAATTCAGATAGCTGAAATGTTAGATCAATGATTATATCAAATAAAATTATTAAATGGAATGTTATAAAATTATAAAAAGAATATTATGTTAATAATTCTAAGATGAAATTTTAGAGAGGGAAAGCATGACATAGGGGATAAAGTATGTTAGCTATGGTGGTGGTGAAGGAATTTAATGGAAGAAGGTAAGTGAAGGAGAAAAGGAAAAAACGAAAAAGGAATTGAAAAAAATTGGTTTGACCCCTTATTAAAAGTCACATATGAAGAAATATTATTTATATGGAGTCTTGCCTCTCCTCTTCTCTTCTCTCCTCTCCTCCTCTCTTCTAGGATTTCTCCAAATTCTTGGTCGTTTAGGCAAGAAATAGTCTAATTTCTTCCGAAATTAGACTATTTCCAACCCTTTTCCCTTAATTTCCTCTAGTTTTGCAATTTAGTTTTCAATAAATCTACACGACTAGTGTAGATTTTTGTCCGTTTTCCTATGTTGGAGTGTCTCCCTATGGCGGAGTCGTTAATTTTTGTTAGTTTTGTTGTTTGTTTTTGCTTAGGGTTTTTTTATGTGTTAAGGTTTATTAAGAAGGTAATCATCTTTTGCCATATTATCACTTCGTTGGTAAAGTGTTGTCCAACGGTTGTCAGATCTTCAAAGGTGTTTAAGTGAATCAAATGAAAATTATCCTTACGGCTACAACAAATCATTAGGCCGTCTCTCCGAAAGGCTGTATATTCCAGCGATGTGTGTGAGAGATGTACCACATTGCAAGATCTATTTAATGATCGTAGCTTTGATGAAGGAAATCCTTATCTGATTCAATTTAATGTATCCGTTAATTTAGATTTCATTTGTAGGTGTCGTATGGCTTTTGATTCATGAATTGGTTTGTTTCAAAAAAAAAAAAGTCATGTGTGAAGTACATGATTATTTTTACCTACTACTCCAGGTTAAAAGGTAATAAGGTCCAATATTTTCAACTACATATTAAATTTTGACCTATTCTAGGATAAATCATAGTTGGAACTATTTATAGAAGATATGTTTCGGGTTAAAAAAAATACTCAGGTCACGTGGCCCAACAAGAGGGTGACACGTGTCACCTTAAGAACTGTTCAAAATGAACCTCTCCTCAGCTGACATGTGGCACTCCCAATCAGTGGGAAAATGACGGCCTTCAGGGCCCAATTCCCTAGACTCCCTCTAAAACGGTGCAGCCCATCAGTCTTAGGTTTGCGTAACCTAGGATAGGGCACAAATCCCAATGACCTTATATATAGGAAGATTTACCCCACTTTGGGAACAACATTCAATGATTACATAATCAATTCTCTCGAAAATAGAGAGAAACACCTGATCTCGAAATCCGAGAAGATTTAACTTTACTTTCCGCACCATTTTACATTCTCCGTACACGTTCTAACTTGATCGTCGGAAGCGGAACTCCACCCAACCGGAGTCTCCGTTGTTTTGCATGTACAGGCGCCCGGAGACTAGACTTAGTGACATAACTCTCCCAAGGGAAATAGAAAACCCCGAAGCAAGATCAATCAAAGTTGGGACCATTTATTTTAATTTTTCCTTAAGAAAATAATTACCATAATCTATAATACAACCATAACATCTATAATGATTCATAGTAAAATGGTTTTCCTCAAAAATAAATTCATAGTAAATTAGTAATGTATGCATGAGATCCTTTAATTTAATATATGCTAGAGAATTTTATGCAATTCTACTTATAACATCAAGGAAAAACTCACACTACTAGCAAGCCTAATTATAGATACTTTTCTTTAATAAAATCTCAACTATTGATTAATTCATGGCGGTCCTAACTTTAAAGGGGGGGTCCTTCTTAAAACAGTCCTTAGCTTATTATAATCAAGTAAAACATTTAAAATTACCACGTGTTGAATTTGTATTGTTCAGTTTTTACAAAAATTACCTTCACATCCTAGTCATTGATTTACCCAAGTTTTCATATATACCACCTACCTTCCTTATCATCATTCAACATCCTTAGCTATTCCCACCAAATAACCCACAAACCAAGCCATTTACGCTAGACCAAAATCACGACGAGAGTGGTGGACTGTAGGCATAGGGTTTCACAGACACAATGGTTGGTTGGTAGCTTAGGTCGGGGTTTGTCGTGGTTGGCCCACAAGTAACATGAAAATGGTTACAAGGAGAGGTGGGTGTTTATAATGATGGACGAAATTTCTATTTTATTTTTTTAACAACGCTGAGGAAAACAAAACATATGACACACTATTAACCGATCAAACCAAACTAAAGCATGTTAAGGATCAATTTTGGAAGGACCTCACTAAAGTTAAGAGCGTCCTAAATTAATCAACGGTTGCGACCTTTCAAATAAGACCAACCATACTTAGGACCACTAGCATTGTCAAAATGGTTTGATAGTTCGATTTTGGTTCGATTTTGAAACTGGTTCGGTTTGATTTAAAATAAGTCGGTTTGAAATTGGTTCAATTGGCTGACGGGTCGGTTTTGGTTCGGTTAAAATTAATATCTCTTTGGTTTGGTTTTGATTTATTTTTGATCGGTTTTAATTCAGTTAGGCTCATGAACCGACCGGGTAGTAAACAGTTTGGATAATAAATGAGTCGGTTTGGGAACGGGTTACCCGGGTTCAAACAAGTACAAATTCATATTGATTTAGATCATATATAATTCAGATAATAAACGGGTTTGGATCATAATCGGGTTGGTTTGAAACGGGTTGATTTGGGAAGCGGGTTTACTCGGGCTAATGTGGGTTTGTGTTCAAATTGGTTTGGGTTGTAAACGGTTCAAATAGTAAACAATTCTGGTTAAAATCGGGTTGGTTTGAAACAAGTCGGTTTGTGATTAGGTTTACCTGGGTTCATATCGGTTTAGATTAAATTAGATAGGTTTAAAACGGTTTATTCCATAACGGGTCGGTTTAGGTCAGTGAAATATAATAAATGAACAGGTTTAGTTCAATTTCTTTTTGGTCTGGTTATAATTGGATTCTAAGCTATTTCCGGTTAGCAAGTTTCATTTTATTATATTAAGTCGAGACTTTGTCACTTCATTTTTAGGCATTATATTGTATACAAATCCTCATTGATTCTATATATATCATGTTTTTATTTCAAGGAGCTTACTCCTTGAGTAAAACTAATCACATAGCAACTATTTATTTAGGATAATGCATATAGGAAGACTAACTGGTGAATTCACTTGACATTGGATATTTTTTTGTAATTTTTTATGGTTACAGTGATATTTTTAATGTACCATTACACATGTATTTTATACTATTAGAGTATATGTTGTGTTAGTAGTATTATTTATAGATAACATTGCTACAATATTTGATGTAGAATTTATATACTTATCTGTACCACTAAAAATACCATTTATAGTAATAAAGCATTTAATGGTACTTTATACCAATATTTATATTTACAACTCATCCACCACTCATTATTCTTATTCATGCTATTTACAAGGCAAGTAAATAGCAGCTATGCGTCAAAGAGTTAATCTATCTCCTTAGCTTCAACCTATGTTTTTATTTCAGTCTTTTTTAATGCTTTCTGCAAATTCATATTGGCTTTGTCAGACAAACTGAAGTATTTTAAAAGGGGATTTATTCTCCTAATGTAATGCTTTCCTTCTTGCGTGAAAAAAATAGGAAAATTTAACATAAACAGACAAACCTTTGGGCGGTTCTCTCATATTGGACTAACCTTTAAATCTGCCCATATTCAACACAAGTTTAACATTTTTCTCCGATAATGGACCAAACAGGTAAGGTAACCTGGCCTGTTGTACCCGGTTTGGGGATGACGTGGCACTTACCGTTAGGGTTTATTTCTTTTATTTTTTTTTTAATTGTTTTGTTTTAAAAAGTAATGGCTTTTCTCTTTCTTCAACAAAATTGCTTGAGTCTTTAAAATCCTATCTTTTTAATTTGTCAGCAATAATAGAGAGGACAAAGCATCAAATTGCTACGTCAGGGTCTTCTTCATCAAGGGGGGGGTCATTTGGGAGGATTAAATGTAATTGGGGAAGAGATGCGGTTGTGCGATCGGTGAAAAATGATCCAAATGTGGGGTTGAAGCTCCATGGCTGCCCATTATGGCCTATAAGAATTGAATTGGTTCATTAATTATCTCAATTATCCAATGTAATTAGGGTTTATATAACTAATTGTGGTTTGATGTACAGGATACAAATTGTGGTTTTTTTTAAGTGGATAGGTGTGAGAGATGAGGTTGATGATTTATGGTTTCAATTGTTTGAAAAAGAAACCACCATTGTTGAGTTAGAGATGCACAAGCAGATGCTCGAAGATAAGGTGAAGAGGGTGCAGCTGAAAAAGGAGAACTTGGAAGAAGATGTTCAAGAACTTAAGGGTAAAGTCAATCAAATGCGAATTAAGTTGATGAAGAGTTCAAGGAATGAGAGAAATTTTTCTTTGGCTTTGGTTTTCTCATGGGTTTTGTTTGGGATAGTGATTATGTCCTTCTAGTAGTAGACTGTTGTTGGTTGTTTGTTGGTTGTGTTCTAGTTGAATGTGTAGCTATTAAGACTAATGATTGAATAAAAAAGGCTTCCCTTTCTTTTGCTTAATTGTTAGCTATTTTTTTGTGTTAAAAAAATAAAAAATAAAATAAAATAAATAAATAAATTGTTCAACAAAATAGAAAAATTGTTCACTAATTAAAAGCAACCCTGAATTACACCGACACATTGTTGCCAAAAGAAGGCTTCATGAGTTCAGCTGGTATTGTCATACATCAGATGTGGGTTGTCTTAGTGGGATGCACATTTTTGCTGACTTGTGAAGGACCCTGGTTTACATCATATTGTGATGGACCCTAATTTATTGCAGAACCATCAGCTGCAAACAGCACTCCCACACCAACAGGAACCCTGGTCCTGCCACCCCTTGAGCCCTTGCCACCTCTTGATCCCCTGCCACCTGTTGATTCCCTTCCACCCCTTCCCTGTCCTATTGCAGATGTAGTGTTGCTTTGTCCACCGAAAGCTAAGCCAGTCCTCCCCCCCCCCCTCTTAAACCCCTGCCTCCTTTGATCATTCTACCACCCCTCCCAAGTTGGATGGGCTGTGTTGTAGCCTGATAATGTGATTAAGCCTCTGCATTAGTAGGTAGGTGTTGTGGTTGAGGTTGAGCTGCAGTTGCTTGCTTCTTGGTGGTAGGCTCACTGGCAGAGGAGGTTGGATTACCACACTTCCTTTTATTGTGGCCCTTCGATTGGCAATTACTGCATGTCATCTCCATCCTAGTCTTAGTGAGGTGACCAGGCTTTGAAGGATTTTCAAAGGGATCTTTGATCCTGTTTTTTCTAGGTCTGCCAGTCCCTATTTTAATTGGGGGAGGATCCAAAGCCCACTGAACTCTTGTCCGGTGTCTCTCCCCTTCACAAGGTGGAATTGACCCTACAAGATACAACAAGTTAGAAGAATATTGATAGGCGTGTCGCGTACCTAACAAAAATAAACCTAACTATTCCTCCTAACTATGTAGTCGGGAAAGTACGGTCGAATCCCAAGAGACTAAGTTTCACCTAATTAATTAGACTTAAGCAATCACCAAGCAAGTAACCAGTCAATATTGACTAACACTAATGACTAATATATTAAATAGCACAATTAATCTAGAGAAAATGATAATCAATGAATTAAAGCATCCAAGATCAAGCATTACCACGAATATAATCAATGCACGAATAACTCTACCCCCAATAAAAAATCAATTGACAAGAGGAAAAGCATTCCCCAACAATACCAAAGGTCTTTCCCGAGTTATCAATGGTTTCCCAAATCAACTATTAAGCCTATTTCCATGGAATCAAGCAAATAAGGGACATTAAACACAATACTTAACTTACTAATCATCCAATCATCTACTTCCGTGATGAACTTCAAACCCTTAATTGAAATACCAAAATCTCGTTAATACCCAACTTCCGTTGCGATAAGAACAAAGGGATGATAACAATACTAATTATTCCTAATCTAGCATTGGCATAAACACAATCAATTAATCATGTCAATTGGGATTATTATTGGAGAATTTAAAGATTCAATTCATGTATCAATCATATTCGGGTCTTGCAAGATCCCGGATTAAGGATCTACTCACACATATTAACGAAATAAAAAACAAGATTCAACAAAGAAAACATAATTAATGAGCAATGAAAAGTAAAAGCAAAGAGAATAGATAAATACCAATTTCTTCAAACCGATGCTCCAAGAAGTGTGTTCCCCTGTCACTAATCAACACATGTGGGATACTAAATCGGGGAAAAATAATTTTCTTGAAAAATTTACTTACCACATGAGCATCATTGGTTGGAGTAGCGATAGCTTCAACCCACTTTAAAACATAGTCAATAGCTACTAAAATATATCAATTTCCATGGGAAATAGGAAACGGACCCATGAAATCTATCCCCAACACGTCAAACAACTCGACCTTGAGTATGTTGTTTAGTGGCATCTCATGCTTCCTCAAAATATTACCTGCCCATTGACAACGATCACAGGCCTTGACATATAAGTAGACATCTTTGAACAAGGTTGGCCAATAAAAACCGCATTGCAAAATCTTCGCGGTTGTCTTCGAAGGACCTGCATGTCCACCGCACGGTAAGTCATGGCAATGGGAAATGACATTATGTACCTCATTCTCCGGGATGCAGTGATCAGGGATGCATCGTCTGATCACTGCATCCGCACATAGCTTATACAAGAAAGGATCCTCCCAAAAATGTCTCTTGGCCTCATAAAGGAATTTCTTCTTTTGTTGAGACGAGTAACCGTGAGGCATTGTACCTTTGGACAGAAAATTAGCTAAATCAGCATACCAAGGTGACTCAATTTTCGAAAGAGCTAATAAATGTTCATCAGGGAAAGAATCATCAAAAAGGAGGTCGTCTCCGTCCCCATTATCAAGGAGGAGGCAAGAGAGATGGTTTGCAACGACATTTTCAATCTCCTTCGTGTCCTTTATTTCGATGTCATAATCCTGCAACTAAAGGATCCAATGAATCAACCATGGCTTGGCATGACTTTTTCTTATTAAATATTTAAATGTCGCATGATCTGTATGAATTATTACTTTCGAACCAACTAGGTAAGAATGAAACTTGTCTATTGCATAAACTACTGCTAGCATCTCTTTTTCAGTTGTGGCATAATTCATTTGAGCAGGGCTAAGAGTTTTACTAGAGTAATTAATAGCATGAAGTTTTATGTCCTTTCGTTGCCCCAAAATGGCTCCTACCGCATAGTCACTAGCATCGCACATAATTTCAAATGGTAGGGTCCAATCTAGGGGTTGCATAACAGGAGCAGAGATCAAAGCTTCCTTCAACCTGTTGAAAGCCTCAAGACAAGCATCAGTAAATACAAATGGGGCATCTTTAGCCAAAAGCTCGGTTAGAGGTTAAGAAATTTTTGAAAAGTCTTTAATGAATCGTCTATAAAATCCTACATGACCAAGAAAGCTCCGAACTCCTTTTATAGAGTTAGGAGGGGGTAGTCGCTCAATGACCTCTATCTTTGCTTTATCGATCTCAATACCCTTATGTGATACCACATGGCCTAGAACAACTCCCTGTTGTACCATAAAATAGCATTTTTCCCAGTTCAAAATTAAATTGACTTCTTGACATCTATGGAGCACCTTTTTCAAATTTTCAAGACATACATCAGAAGATGTTCCATAGACAGAGAAGTCATCTATAAAAACTTCCATTGAATTTTCAATGAGACTTGAGAAAATTGCCATCAGGCAACGCTGGAACGTGACTGGAGCACTACATAATCCAAATGGCATTCTTTGATAGGCGAAGGTGCCATAGGGACATGTGAATGTGGTCATTTCCTGATCACAAGGACGAATAGGAATTTGAAAGAAAGTTCAAGCATCTGATCAATAAAGGGAAGGGGGAAATGGTCCTTCCGGGTGGCCTTATTCAACCTTCTATAATCAATACACATTCGCCACCCTGTTACGGTCCTAGTGGCAACTGGCTTACCCTTGTCATTCTTGACAACGGTCATACCTCCTTTTTTAGGTACTACTTGTACACGGCTAACCCACTTACTAACTGAGATAGGGTAAATTATTCCTGCAGCAAGCAATTTAAGAACTTCTTTTTTAACTACCTCCAACATATTTGGATTAATCCTTCTTTGAGGTTCTATAGAGGAGGCATGATCGTCCTCAAGAATGATTTTATGCATACAAAAAGAGGGATTAATACCCTTAATATCATCAATGGTATACCCAATAACACTTTTATATTTTCTCAAAATAGTGAGCAATTGCTCTAATTTTGTGTCATTAAGCTTAGCGTTAACAATAACAAGATATGTATTATTAGGACCAAGGTATGCATATTTAAGAGTAGAGGGAAGGGGTTTCAACTCTACCTCGGGAGGCGTAGTACTCTCCCCAACACTCGATGCACTAAGGACTTCCTTGACTGGAGCGGTGGTTGGATTGGCTTTTGCCTCCTCTAGTAGCCTTGTGTACTCCCTTGTTTCCCAATCTTCATCATCCGCACTGCCCATTAACACCGTTTCAAGTGCATCATCCGTTTTAATCAAGGGAAGTTGCTCACGTTGTAAATCATCAAGGACGTCCACTTGACAAATAGTGTCTCCCATGGAAGGAGTTCCCATAGCATTCAAGAATGAATACTCCATTTTCTCATCTCCTACTTCAAAAGTGATTTTACCATTCTTCATATCAATGATTGCTCCCGCAGTAGCTAAGAATGGTCTACCAAGAATGATAAGAACATGTGCATCCTCCTCCATTTCCATCACAACAATATCACATGGAATAAAGAATTTTCCCACGCGTAGAGGAACATCTTCAAGTACACCCAAAGGAAACTTGACTGATCGATCCGCAAGTTATAGAGATATACGTGTAGGCTTTAGTTCACCCATTTGAAGTTTCTTGCAGATAGAGAGCGGCATAAGACTCACACTTGCACCAGGATCACATAATGCTCTATTGATTTCTATGTCTCCAAGTTTCATCGGAATTGAGTAGCTACTCGGATAGCCTAATTTCTTAGGAAGTGTATTTTACAAAATTACACTACACTCTGCAGTCAATGCAACCGTAGCATGCTCCTCTAGCTTCTTCTTTTTAGAGAGCATATCCTTTAAAAATTTTGCATAAGATGGCATCTCGGATATAGCATCTAGGAATGGAATGTTGATGAGGAGCTTTTTCAGAATATCAAGAAATTTCCCCTACTTTTTCTCCAGGTTAGCTTGAGCCAACCTTTGTGGAAAAGGAACCTGTGGCACATATGGAGCAGGTGGTGGTGGAGTCGATGCCTTTGGCTCTTCCTCAATTACACTACCATCAATCGCATTCTCAGTTGTGACTACTCCCTCAACAACCTCCTTTGATGGCTCCCTTACGGGAGGAATCTCCAATTGCTTTCCACTCCTCAAAGTCACGGCATTCATATGCCCCTTTTGTGGTTTCTCTGTTTGACCCGGAAAGGTACCTAGATTCCTTGAAGATTGGCCAACTTGATGAGCAAGTTGACTTATTTGATTTTCCATGAGCTTGTTCTGAGCTTGTAACTGTTGGATGGAATTGTTTGTTATGGTTATGAAGTTTTCCATCATTAGCTCAAGGTTAGATTTTTGAGGAGGTGGTTGCATAGGTTGTTGGACTGGAGGTGGCCTTACTTGGAAACCAGGTGGTGCATTATAATTGTTGGTTCAAGGTGTTGGTGGAGGCGGATTTTTTTGGGCTTGGTATTCTTGTAGGAGAAATTTGAATGATGTTTCCAACATTCATTATATGTGTTTGAATGAGGGTCATATAGCCTTTTGGATTTGAAGTGTAGAATGCATTGGCTTCCTCGATCGACATCTCATTCAAATTCTATGGATAATCAGGTGCAATGTGACCTTGTACATTACACATTTGACAAGTCTGAGGTGAGCAAGAAGATGATCCAGCTTGTAGTCTTTCGAACTTGCTTGTCAATGCCTGCATAGAGCTAGTCAAAAGAGTTAGAGCATCAACATCTATTTTCCTCCCTTCTTCACACTATTTTGGCCTTCTGGATGATAGTTGTCATTAGCCGCCATTTTCTCAATTAGCTCATTCACCTCAGTTGGGTTCTTAGTCTAGAGAGAACCCCCAGATGCAGCATCTATATAGATTCGGAACTCATGAGTTAAACCATTATAGAAGGTTTGGATAAACATCCATTCATAAATACCATGGTGAGGGCATTGTCTCTACAATCGCTTGAATCTCCTCCATGCGTCATATAGGGACTCATCATCTAACTGCCTGAAAGTAGATAACTCATTTTTAAACCTTGCAGTCTTTTCCTATCCCAAGAACTTGACTAGAAAAGCCTTCACCAGTTTATCCCATGTGTCAAATAAGCCAAAACCTTCATCTCTCAACAATTTCTTCGCCCTATCCCGTAATGAGAAAGGAAAAAGGCGAAGTCTAAGAGCATCATCTGTAACACCATTTAACTTCATAGTATCGCATTTCTCCAAGAAACTATAAATGTGACTCACTGGGAAATCATGACATGTGCCTGCAAACGAATCATTGGAGATAAATTGAATGAGTTGTGGTTTCAATTCAAAGTTCTGAGCGGTGACAGGTGGTCTGACAATGCTTGAGGGAAGTCCGGTTGTTGTATCAAGAAAACCCTACTCCAAAAGAGATTTCGTGCCTTCATCCATGTTTCTATTGTTTTGATTCCTCCTTCTTATACCTCTTCGCCTCCTTACAGCTGCTTTGATTTAAGAATCAAAAGGTGTTAAATCGTCTGATCCTAAACGTCGTGTTTGCATGCAACAAGGAACTAAAGGCAGAGTATCAAAAACACAAGAGACAATAGCCGAAGAAACAAAAAAGGCTTAGTAAAAACGAATCACAAATAATTAGAAAGAAAGCGTTAGTCCCCGGCAACGGCGCCAAAACTTGATAAGCGTGTCGCGTACCTAACAAAAATAAACCTAAGTATTCCTCCTAACTATGTATTCGGGCAAGTAACGGTCGAATCCCAAGAGACTAAGGTTCACCTAATTAATCAGACTCAAGCAATCACCAAGCAAGTAACCAATCAATAATGACTAACACTAATGACTAATATATTAAATAGCACAATTAATCTTGAGAAAATGATAATCAAAGAATTAAAGCATCCAAGATCAAGCATTACCACGAATATAATCCATGCACGAATAAATCTACCCCCAACAACAAATCAATTGACAAGAGGAAAAGCATTCCTCAACAATACCAAAGGTCTCTCCTGAGTTATCAATGGCTTCCCAAATCAACTATCAAGCCTATTTCCATGGAATCAAGCAAATAAGGAACATTAAACACAATACTTAACTTCCTAATCATCCAATCATCTACTTCCGTGATGAACTTCAAACCCTTAATTAATGAGCAATGAAAAGGTATGATAACCCAAATCCCGTTAATACCCAACTTCCGTTGCAATAAGAACAAAGGGATGATAACAATACTATTCATTCCTAATATAGCATTGGCATAAACACAATCAATTAAGCATGTCAATTGGGATTATTAGTGGAGAATTTAAAGATTCAATTCATGTATCAATCATATTCGGGCCTTGCAAGATCCCGGATTAAGGATCTACTCACACATATTAACGAAATCAAAAACAAGATTCAATAAAGAAAACATAATTAATGAGCAATGAAAAGTAAAAGCAAAGAGAATAGATAAATACCAATTGCTTCAATTGAAAGAACTTGAATTGTTGATGAACAATGATCCAAACTAAGAGTAGAAATTAATTGCTATAGGAAGAGAAAACTAGGGCTTTCAAGTAGTTCTAATACTAGGGAAAATAAAATAAGCCATCTTTAAATGTGATTACCAGGGGTATTTATACCCCTTAAAAGATAGAATCCCGCAATTAATTAAAGACGGTCATCGCGCAACACTGCCCGGTCTGCCCAGGCGGAGCCTGCCCAATCGGGCGGACAAAGTAATTTCCTTCTTCCTGTGTTCTTCTTTATCTTCCCGGGCAGCCAGGGCATGTGGTGCCCGGTTAGGCGCGCGTAACAACTTCTTGAATGAAGCTCTGAAAATAACACTCCTCACTGCCCGGTCAGCCAGGGCATGTGGGATCTATGATGATTCTTTGTAGTTAGCTCTTCCTTCCTTTGCCCTAGAAGCCAGGGCATGGGGTATTCGGTAGGGCATTGGGGAAATCTTCATCTTTCACTCAACAACCTCTTCTATAACCATCCAAAACAAATCCGATTCATCCAAGAAACCTCCGTATTCCTGTAAAACTCAATAAAATAGATCGAACACACTAGAGAAGAGATTGTTAGCAAGAAATGGCTGCGTAGAGCCCAAAAACCATGCAAATTACGCTATAAAACCGGGATAAAACATGGTATAAAACGCATACATCAAATATAGTTTTCAATTAATGAACACTATGTGTAACAACATACAAGGTTCATACCTGCATGTGCTTGTAAATACACCTCTTTCCAGTAACATCTTTCCACATAAGCCTCAGCTTCCTTATGTAAGAAAAAAATGCATGCCACTGCATGACAGCATGGTATTCCAACCATGTCCCACTTTCTACAAGTACAAGTTCTAGCCTCTAAATTAACCACTAAGGAATCCAACTGATAGCTGACATTAAACAAGGTCTCTGATGAAGGCATAACATCACAATAAGCAGCATTGTTCTTCTCTTTTTCTTACCTTTTCTGAATGTTTGGACACAAAAAAGAGATGCATTTCTGCATTTCCCTCCTTTTCAACACAAGCCTCTGCATCAGGCTTACCCTTATCTCTTCAAGCATATAAATCAGATGTTTTATTCTTGCATTGATGATGTAGCCATTAAAAGTTTCTGCCATGTTGCTGGTGATAGCATCTTATTTGACAGTAGTGTCCAGAAAAGCTCTACAGAAAAGTCTTGGATTGTATGCTGTGAATGCATTTGTTGCATCAGGGTCTAGTTTCTTCAAAGCCTTAAGATTTTCTTTGTAATCTGCCATGTTATATGACTTAGCTATTTTCCAGAACATCAGCTTTCGTTCATCCCCTTTATAGGTCTTATGCCACAAAGCATATATATGCCTAGCACAATGCCTGTGTTCTGCCTTAGGGAGAACATTTATCACACCATTCAAAATGGCCTAGTTCACATCAAACAGTAACAATGAAATTAACATCAATGACTATCACATCATACACAAAGAAAGTATATACAATCAAAGAAGCTTAGAAATACTCACCATATGTTTATCAGATATGATGCACACACCCTCACCATCCCCTAGGCCAAGATTGTTCTTCAGCTGCTCAAAAAATCATTCCCATGATAAGTTGTTCTCCCCTTCTGCTATTGCCCAAGATATAGGGTACATCTGCTCATTCTCATCCCTTCCAACAGCTGAGAGTAATTGCCCACCTAAAAAGGTTTTCAGGAAACACCCATCCACACAAATCACCATCTTGCAGCCATCCCTTTTCAGACCTTCAAAACAAGTGAACAACCTTTGAAAAATAGGTGGTGCAGGCTGTTTGTTCAGTATTGTTACTGTCACCAACTCAACACAGCTACTAGGACTGCTAGCCTTCAAAGATGTTATGTAGCCTCCCACCTTTGCATAATGATCATGCATTGAGCCATGAAGCATTTTATGAGCTGCATACTTCACCTTGAATGCAAATCCTCTCTGAACAACTACCTTAAAGGCCCTTCTAATAGTTTCAACTATCTCTTTTGCTGGCCAATGGGGTGTATTCTTAAAAGCCTCTAAAAATTGTTTAGCTACCCTCTTTGTCTTCAATTGTCTGTTCCTTTTCATGTTCCTGTGACAAGTGTGCTCCAACTGCACAGTCTTCACAACAAAAGTTGCCCTCTTACTCTCCCAAGCACCATACAAATAGAAAGCACAACCCTCCACACACTTCACACCTAACCCTCTGATTTACCTTAATGTTAGTTATCTCATAAGTGAGATCCCTTCCTTGTAAAATGGCATACTTAGATACTGCATCCTTGAAAGCATCCCTAGATGAAAACCTCTGCCCCACCTTCCAAGTGAAAACACTGAAATCGGTGTCTGCATTCACTAAGTTCCCTGCCCTCTTCCTCCTTTGCTCTCTAGTTTCTTCCTCATCTCCACTGTTTGGTGGGGTTATTAAATCATCCTCACTCTCATCATACTCACTAGGATATCCCTCTGCAACAACTTCAAGTTCTTTCCAACCCCCCCCCCCTCCTATCAGCCTTATAACCTGGCTTACCTTCAGCAACCTCCCTCTGTAGCTGATTTGCTATCTGTAGCAACTTGGCAGTACAAGTTCTCACTCTATCCCTTGCTGTCAAAGCCTCCTCATCAACCTCAGAGTCATAACCATCACTTCCACCAATTAACACCTCATTCTGTTACTCATCCTCATCATCCACATCATAACTACCTTCAGATTCATTCCCTTCACCTTTTTTTCCAGTAACAATACTTTTCCCTCTATCAACAGCTGGATCATAAAGTGGATCTTGTTCATCTCCACTTACATCCTCATTAAACCCCAAAATATCTCCCCCAATCCAAAGGACTTTCTGGCCTATTGTCAACCCATGCATCTTCATCATTAAGAAGGAGTGTACTGTTTGAGGTCAAATTTGGAAAAGGGGGGGTTATCAATAAGAACAAGGGCAGGCTGGTAGAAGGTAGCTAAAGGAAGAGTGTTTAGTTTTGATTTGCCTTTGTTTTTCGGGAATATAGAAGTAGGTTGGGTGGTTGTATCTGTATTTGTGGATGGACACACTACTGTTGATGTGGGAGCATCTTTCTGGGTGGGAGCATCTTTTATCATTAAAGGTAATTGTGGACCCTCTTTAATTGGTAGTTTATGCCTTGCAACGTCATGGGTCAAAGGTTAGCAGCGTGTTGTTTGTACTTGGGGTTTAATGGGATCTAACTTAGGTAATTCAACCCCTTTTTGTACATATATATCCAAACACCTAAACTTCAAAAGAATCTCCCTCATCCCATTCACTTCATTGTTAGAATAAACCTTCCTTAACCCACTTCCTAATGGCCACCCTGGTTCCAAATACAACAAAACATCCACACTATTTTGCAAAGTCCTCTAACCACCACCAACATAACTCATCAGGATTAATACTAAAAGTCCTACCTTTTCCACCCTCATACACTAATGTACCATTACGCAAAGTTTTAAAAGTCCCCCCATACCAGTACTTAAGAGTTACAGCAGCAAAAGGATTATCCATCTAGCATTTACCAACATTAAAAATACCAAATTTTAGACACAAAATTAACAATAACAATCCAATTAACAACTAAACCTAAGTACAAAACGCAATTTACATTGCGCAATTTCAGTCCACAAAATCCATAAAAATTGACAATTTCGCACACAATTTTGCAATTAACAACAAAAAAAATAGCTTTAGGGTTCTACAAAGAACATACCACTTACGCGTCGATCAATCGAGAACCCCAATGGCTTTCCCAGTAGCTTTAACTTCACTTAAATGCTTGCACCAACCCAGTACAATTGCAGAACCAATTTAGGAAAAAAAAATTGGGGACCAGCAATTCGCAGAAAAAATCAAAGTACGGAATGAAAGTGAAAGAGGGAGATAGTTTAATTTGGGTAATAGGGGAGGAGAAGCGCGCTTTTTTTTAGCATTAATGGCTGATTCGACATAGTTGGTTGAACAGAGTAATGATGCTTCAATTTGTTTGGGAGGGAAACTAACTTCCCAAAGGTTAACATGGGTAATGTTGACTTCAATAACCGGTTGTCTGTAAACTCAGTCCATTTTGGGAGAAAAATGTTAAACTTGTGTTTAATATGGGCAGATTTAAAGATTAGTCTAATATGGGAGAACCGCCCAAAGGGTTGTCTGTTTATGTTAAATTTTCCAAAAAAATATACATATATATATTTATGACTATCCTAAAATTTACTTCCAAAACGACAGTTTTAATTTCAGTACTTTCTTTTTGTATGATTCTCATTGATCTAGTAACTTATTCAATTTCAACATTATCAATTTTAACACTTTCAACACTTTCTTTTCTTCTACAATTGTTCTAATGAAGTAATGATACATGAACTAGTCTAAAATCACTTAAGCGTAAAATAAATTAACAGTAAATTAATTACTAACTTAACTGATACTCTAGTAATAATGTATAGTACTTCGTAGTAAGCATATATGCATAATTAGATTTCATTTAAAATTCCTTTTAATGTGATTTTAATCTTTCCTTTATAGTTCACTAGTTTAGGACTTGTGTAAATGCAATGACTCATAATGGTAAGATCGCATAAAAAAAAATGGTATGATTGACTTACTAGTATGTAACCTTTTTAAAAAAAAAAAAAAACTTATTGAATGTATAGCCTTAAATTTCTTGTTTGATACATAAATATTTTTTTATTTTAAAGTAGTTTTAATTTTTTTTATGCAAATTCATTTAAAAAAATAGCATTTTGGAGGAAAAAAATTTCAGAAATTCAAAAAAAATTACAGTATTAAAAAGCACTGCTAATATTGATTGTGTGCCACGTGTTATAAAATAAATTCGTTACCGATTGAAAGTAGATAACAAGCCAAAGACTAAAGGCATCCATGCCCAAAAGAAAATTTATGAGAAACACTTGATTTCAAACTTAAAGCACTTAAAATTAGCCTAAAAGTTCACTAATTATACTTACATTTTACAATTTTATCAGTTTTCCACTACTAAATTTTTTTTGTTAGGTTTGACGCTTTGAATATAGAATTCTCCATCAAATATATATATATAGAATTCAAATGTAACAAATAATAAACAATACTTCAAAATTTTATGTTTAAAATAATCAATTTTCATGGCTCTTTGAGCCACAGAAAAAACATAAACGTTTTTCCCATGTCTTTAAAGCCTGAAGTCCCTTGGGATCTCATACAGCCATGCTTATGATAACCTAAGAGATTTAAAAGCAACTTTATTGCTGATATTGAACCCTAAAGCTTTACACCAAGAGAGCACTTCCTCTCTAAAATCAGATGTTCTGTCCAATAGCACTTCATGTGTGATGTGTCACCGACCAACCCAAATTCTAACCCCAAAATAAGCAATAAAATTATAAAAAAGACATGAGATATTATCTTCCCCGTACTCTTCATCTTACATCAAATACTCACTTTTGGTCCAACATTTAAATAAAGATATCAGACACTAAACACAATATACCATACTAAAAATAAGGTGGTTATATCGAAATCATCTTACTTAATATGTACTCGTATTAGGCAACTAACACCTTCAAGACCTAACAACAAACTTATCCTCCACCACCCCACCCCCCCCAAAGTAAAAAGATCCAAGAAGATTTCTTTTACAATTCCCACATTATACATGAATGGATTTTTATTGCAAATGAAAATGGCCGACCATTACATTACATTAAAACAATAAAAATCATAAAACTATGACCCACATGTTGTTTCATTTGCGGCTTTTGTAATCCGTTACTAATGATCATTCATCCATATCTTCCCATATAGTCCAAAAACAACACGTAAGGTTGTCTATATATAAATTTTCAGGTTATCAAAACAATAATAAATATGTTATGACAACATTTCCCACATCAACATGACACACTTCAGCTACCCATGAAAGTTGAAGTTGTACCTATGTATATTATACAAGACAACAACTATATCATCAGCAATCTTCTAAATAATCGTTTAAGATCACTTCTGTGAAATTTTAGATGAACCAACTTGTTCTATTGAATATGCTGACGTCGCTTATTTGGTTTTTTAGAGTTTTAAAAAGAGAGTTTATTTACGATAGTTTCTTCGTGTTTTTCTCGAAATTTACAGGCCATCGAAGGTACATTATTACATGAATAAGCACATCCATGAATTCTAACATTCAACTCCCATTTGATTGTCATTTTAAACATCATTATAGTCCTAAAATGTCATTA
Source organism: Chenopodium quinoa (assembly GCF_001683475.1). NCBI lineage: Eukaryota > Viridiplantae > Streptophyta > Magnoliopsida > Caryophyllales > Amaranthaceae > Chenopodium > Chenopodium quinoa. The sequence goes on from NW_018744464.1 coordinate 1,039,079, forward strand.
TAGTCTCAAAACTACATTAAATATCGTTTTGAAACAAAAACTACATAAAATTTCTAATGAGGCAAGAATATATGGAGAGCATTTTTATTTTTTTTAAAAAAAAAACAACTTTAAAGTTTACTATTATTTTATTTTATTTTTTTTGATAAGATAAAAATTTACAATTATTTATACTTCGTATTTACTATTATTTACGTAAGCACGTATAAAGGCGTCATATACTATAGGTAGTGTCAATAATTAACCAATCAAATTACTCGACAATATCTACTTCAAAAAATATTTTGTAGGGTAAACTCATTAAATTAGTACTAGGTCCTTATTAAAAAAGCATCTTACAACCATGCTCTTTAAAAAACTTTTCTTTTTTTTTTTATCCTAAAATCACATTATTCTTCAGTTTTGGCCAACCAGTACATCCCATATTTTTATTCTTGTACAGAGTCACAACTCTCACAAGAGGCATTCAGCTAATGTATAGACTCTTACTCTATAAACTCAACTAATTAATTGCATTTTAAATCACTATAACAACGTGAATTTGATTCTTATTTATAAAAACTCAAACCGGTGGTGCATTCTGCTTACCTTAGCTGAACGTGTTGAATTAATTTTTTTTTTTTTTTTTTTTTTTTTGGATGAAGATAACAACCATAATAATAAGTGATTTACACAGAAAACAAATTGATCTACACAACCCAATTACAATAACCATAAACACAACGATCTAGTTGAGAGAAAAAACAAACAAAAACCCATAATTAAATCTCGACCAATTAAGTTTGTTAATATTGATAATTAAATTGCATTTAGAGTCACTAGAAAGATGTGTTATATTCATCTTATCATAACTTATCAAACCTAAAACTTACACGATTCATAAAGAAAGCAAAATGCTTTACACAACCCTATAATAACCGAAAACACAACGGCCTAACTTAAGAGAAAAAACAAACAAAAACCACGTAAAAAACAAAAAATCAAATATAGAAAGTAACCAAAAAGAGAAAAAAGAAATAATGATAAAAACAGTGTATTGATATTATTATTTCTTCATTGCTTTTTTTGCCAGCAGCAAGCTGAGACACACTCAACACTTACCAGATAACCCTTAGATCAAGTGAGTAATTTTTAATGGACTGAATAACCCTCTAACCGAATAAGCCCGGTCATTATTAATTATAGAGTTTTTTTATATAGTAACCTTAATTTCACTTTTCTACGTTGTGTCCCAATATATATCACTTTCCAAACTGTAACCTCAATATACATTTTGTTTCCATACGGTAACCTTGCCGTTATCCCACCATTAAAAAATTCCGTTAGTGGGGCCCACTTTCCATTTATTAATATTTTTTATCTATTTGCGCGTTGGAAAACCTTCCGTTAAAGGTTTTGGGGGCTATAGGCCCAAAATGAGCTCAGATTTGACAAAAAATAACTTAAATGCCTCGTTTTGCTTATTAAAAAATGTCTCGATTTACGTGCTCACATTTTAATACACAAAACAAGACATTTACGTTTTTTTTTTTTTGAAATCTGAGTTCAATTTGGACTTTTAAGGACCAAAATAGCTCCCAAAACCTTCAATATAATATTTTCCAGCGCACAAATCGATTAAAAAAAATTAATAAATGAAAAGTGAGCCCCACTAACGGAATTTTTTAACGGCGGAAAAATGGCAGGGTTAACGTATGGAAACAAAATGTATATCGAGGTTACAGTATGAAAAGTAATATATGTTGAGGCACAACGTAGAAAAACGAAATTAAAAGAGTTACTATATAGAAAAAGTGAACTGCTAAACAACGCTCCTATTTTACAAGACATCGCTCCCTATTTTACATGGAAGGACGATATTACCCTTTGTGTAAGTTGTAATATATAATGGTATAATATCATTCTCGACCCCTCCACTTACTACCACGTGGTAAAAAAAATTCCCGACCCATTCGATCCAACACCAAAAATCCGAATATTTATTTTAAGAAAATTTATTAAGCTTTAGCGATAGTTTAGGACGATGGACGACGACAACGATCGTTTCGTCGGAGTATTTTGTATGTCCTCATACTTTTTTTTTTTTTTTGAAATAAAAACATCCGCCTAAAATATTACGGTGGATCCACTTAAAATTTCCGGATCCACCAAGGTAGATCCGGAAATTTAAGGCGGATCCTTTTTTTTTTTGAATTGATTAATTAATCAAATTTATTAATGTAATCTTTGTATTATTATTATAATTTTTATTGTGATTATTATTAATTTTGTGATAAATTGAGTAATTAGTATTAGTATTATTATTGTTGTTGTGATCAATGTTATAATTATTTGCTTATGTTGTTATTATTTGTTGATATTATTTGCTCATTTAATCTCTCTAAAATAAAATTTAAAAAAATAAGTAAAATCTGGAAAAAAAAAAAAAAATAGAGTTTCGCCTGAAATTCCGGAAGTACCAAAGAGGATCCGGAGTTTTCAGGCGGATCCACCACCGAACATCCGGAAATTTAAGGCGAATGGGTAGATCTGCTTGAAAATTTCGGATCTTCTTTGATACTTCCGGAATTTTCAGGCGGAACTCCACTTATTTTACATAATTTGATTTTATTTTTTTTAAAAGAGGTAAAATGAGAGTGAAGTGAGTTGTGATTTCAGAAATGAGTATCGTGAGTATTTATTTACGAGGGATAAATACAGAAATTCATATAAAAAAAATGCGGCCGGTGTCTAATAAAATAGGAGCGACATTTAACAACCCTTAGAAAAACCCTTAATTATAAATAGAAGGAATAGATAATAATAATACGTAGTAAAAATGAGTAGGTACGGCGAGAAAAGGAGGAGAAAGCAACGTTACCGAGAAAAGCGGAAGCGTTGACGGGTGTAGATGTGTTAGGGTGGACCCTAGCAAACCAAGATGGAACAACATTAGACCGTCCGATCACACACATGTAACGAGCTTGTCCCAGCATCGACACCATTAATGATGTCAATATCGCAAAACTTACCCCACTTCCTATCACTTTTGACACCCATTCCAATCCTTTTTCTCCCTTGAATGCCTCTGTAAATGCTGCTTCTGGGTCTATCTGTATACACCCATCACCAATTTTTACCACCAAAATATTTTTGTATCAGTCCAATTTCATATAATTATCAAAATACATTATCCAAACAAATATACTTGGAATACACTGATTAGACATTAATCCACATGGTTTTTTTTGTTAAACATTTGAGAGCTAAACACTTAAAAATGATGGGATAGTGCAAGAGATCCTAACCATCCAATACCGACATACCGCAGTTAAAAGGTTAAAACTTAAAACACATGGATTTTTGTAGGACAAACCTTAATTTAATGGAATTGAATGAGTAATATTTCCTCTGTCCCACACAATTAAATTTAGCATACATGATGATGCATTAGTTTCACCTTATCTATATATAAATAAACATTAATAAAATTACAAAAAAAATTATGCTATAAAACTTTATGTTAATACCTATTTTAAAATATATTTCATGACAAATTATGTTTTTATTTATATTTAGTATTTAAAAAACTATAAGTCAAAGTGAATAGGTAAATAGTGAAAAAAAAGGTTTTACATGTCAATTATTATTATAAAACTGAAATATGATTTTTTTGAATGTAAATTTGGTTCATAGAAATACTTTAGATAAGTTTGCAAAAATAGTAAAATAAAACTAATGGCAACAATCATAGTTTCATAATCACATGCATATTTGTCAGAATGGTTTGACCTTTCCAACTCAGTAAGAGGTTTTTTGCTTTGTTTTTTCTAATCCACATAGTCAAAATATATTTCAATAAAATCTCACTATCAAATTTTTTTTTTTTTTTTTTGAATAAAATCTCACAATCAAACTTTTTGTATGAATGTGCTTTTTTTTTTTTTTATGGTTTTAAATAAACTATATACAGACTACGAGTATCAGTATTTAGAATTCATAGTGTACACGCAAATGTCAAACCTTTTACAGTTGAGCTACCAAAAAGATTTAAAAATTACACAAAATAAAAAAATAAATAAATAAAAACCTAACTTGATTTAAAATACTCCGTATATATTAAACACCAAAGAGACAGAGAAAGAAGTTGAATAAAATAAAAATAATACTTGTAATAAATAAGAGTAAAAGCATATTAATTATAATATAAATTTTTTTCCTCGAAATTTTTTTTAAATATTATTTAAATCTTTACTGATCTAGAATCGTCAATATCCAATGACATTGGACTCCTTATTTTTCATGCTGCATCATTTTTCATTGGAGCATCTATTAGACTATTACTATACAAGTGATTCGTTTAGTGTGGTACCTATGACCTTATAAAGTATATTCAAATGCGTCGGAATATTAAATTCATATTTATGACAGTTTAAGATTATAATTACTCAATAGCTTCCATAACCTTCAACTTCAACATCAAGATTTTTAACGATATGTCAATTAAATTAGTTGAACTAAGTATTGGACTTGATTATTTTCTTTTTTTTGAACCAATTGGATATGATTATATGGTACAACAATGATCTTGGTCAAAATCTCGCATATACTATTATTGTCATATATGATTCTCTATATAGATGAATTTTTTATTGTCATATATGATTCTCTATATAGATGAATTTTTTACTTATAAATAAAATATTATAATTAAATTTTTTTAAATGTTAGATTAAAAAACACTGAGTACCTTATTTATTATGTTTAAAAATAGAAAAAAAAAAAAACGATGAACCTTTTTTTTTTAAGAAATTGAAGAATTCTACTTTAAGGTTGGAGTTAAATCATAGTAGCAAAATAGGACCATACTCCCATGAAATAATAATTAAATAAAAAGTGGAAATATTAGTACTTAAAAACTGAATTTTGATTGGGAGACGTACGGCGTCGTATGGAAGAAGCATGGACATGGAAATAGACATCAAGCAGTATAGAACAGTGACGATAATAACGGAACCCGAAACTCCAATTGGAATATCTTTAACCGGGTTATGAACTTCCTCAGCCATTGTCGAAACGGCGTCGTATCCAATGTAACTCAAGTAAACCAATGCTGCTCCATTAAATACTCCGGTCAACCCGTATGGAAAAAACCCACCCGGGTTATTCGGGTTCTCCGGTTTCGTGAAATTCTTTACATCTCCTTTTGTGTATCCCATCACAATTATGAATCCAATGAATATCAAATGTAGTGCTGTTAGGAGCATGTTTACTACTGAGCTCTCCCTTGTACTGTTAAAACAAAACATTCCTTAAATTTGTCTCAATATATATAATATATTTGTATCGGTAGATATTTTAAAATATTTTTAATTTGTTATATTTTTTTTTTTTATATTAGTGGTGAAAGTAATGCATGGTCGAAGTATAATGTACCTATAACAAATGATAATGGTGATGATGAGAGCGACGAGGACGGCAATGACGTCAATTTCATTGAAGCCTTTGGGAAGAAGAGAGAGAGTAAACCTCCATTTAGAGGTGGAGATACCGATTGCAGTGCCGAAGTAGGCGGTGAAACTTCTAGCAACGGCGGCATTGGATAGTACATAATCCAACACCAAATTTGCTCCAGTTAAAAATGCAGCAAATTCCCCTGTTTCATCATTACATAAATTAAAATCCCATCACTTTTTATATCCAATAAAACGAACAAAAGCAGAGGCTTAGAGGAGAAAGGTTAAGGTTACCGAAGGTGACGCGGAGATAGGAGAAGGCGCCGCCGGCAAGGGGGATATCAACAGCGAACTCGGTGTAGCAGAAGGCGGAGAGAAGAGCGCAAAGGCCGGCAATGGCGTAGGAAAGGATGACGGCAGGGCCAGCGTAAGAATGAGAGGCTTTACCGGCGGTGACGAAGATGCCAGCGCCGACCATACCGCCGATGCCGAGGGCAACGAGGTCGTACCAACGGAGGGATCGTCGCATGTCGGTCCCGGAGCGGGCTCGGACATGGCTGAGCTCCTCGAAAGGGGTGGAGACGGAGATGGCTCGGCGAGCGAGGCGTTGCGGGGTTTGACTCAGGGCCCGGAAGTAAGCAGAGATTGTTGAGAATGATGAGGGAGGTGATTCTATTGATTGTGCCATTTTGTGTTTGGAAATCTGTATTGAAGATTTGAAGGGGATATGACTCTGTTTTGGGATTTTGTAAGGGGGTTGCTTGTTTTGAGAGTGGAGAGGAGGAAGGGACGGAAATGGTGGAATTGGGAAGTGGAAAAGTTGCTGCTAACCAGTTAAAATAGATTAAGGAGTAGTGAAAATATAAAGGGCAAAAAAAAGAGTTGAAATTAAGAATTGAAGATAAGGACAGTTGTGTGTTGGGTTTTCCACTCCCTATGAGAGTTTTACTCTTACATAATACTCTTTTTTTTCTTTTTTTTTTAAAAAAAAAAAAATTAATACTCTTTTGTTTTTTTTTTTTTTTTTTGCACAATACTCTTTTGTTTTTATTTAGGTGTTTCATTTTGACCAGTATACTTGTAAATACATAATTTTGATTAATGATATTTTTAATTATCGATAAGTATAAATTATGAAATAAAAATTAATATTTGACAACTATGCTTTAAAACGATTTTAACAAGTATTCATTGATTATATTTTGTCTTATGTATAAAGCACAAATAAAATCAAAGCAATGCATATGAATGATGTTAAAGTCAAACTGGGGCACTTAAACAAAAACAGATGGAGTAGCAATGTACAAAACTATTCGAAGATTTGTATATCCGAAGATCTAATTTGTATCTAATTCGATAATTTAGAATACAATTAGATGCTGATTTTTAATCGAATATCTAATCCAAAAATTTTAGATATCATATACTTAATTGGATATCAAGTTTTAGACATCCGATATCCAAAAAATACCTGAAATATTTCAGATTCCAAATATCAAATAATGGATACCCGATCCAAATATCCAAAATTTAGGGTACTAATTGTATTTTCTTAAAACTATTACAAAGTTCAAATATCGAATATCCAAAAATTTGGAACATAGGATACCCGATATCCAAAACTTTTTGGATCTGATTTGAATACCAGGTGATTAGGGGATTTTTATCCACCAATCACCGTCTGACAAGTGGACCAACCAGGTTCCGCCACGTGTCCTTCACTAAGGCCAACAGGAGCCTGCCACGTGTCAGTCACAGATACGTCCTCTACGGACCACTTAAGACACGCCACGTGTCCGCCCATGCCAAATGGGAAAACCGGCCATCAAGGCCCAGTCCAGTCTAGAGGCCCGGTCAGCCCTAGGTTTACCTTAAACCTAGAGAGTTGCACGCTTCTCAAGGCTATAAATACTCGATTAATCCTCATTAATCAGGGAATCGAATAATCAAGAGATCAAGCAGAGAAGAACAGAATTATTAACAACCGGCTAATCTCGCTAACGACGCAGATTACCAACACTAAGCACTCTCACCTGGAGAGATCTCATTACTTTAATTTCTGTATTAATTACTCCTTAATCAGGTACTAACTTGACCGTTGGAGGCGGAGCTCTCAGGAGTCTCCGTTATTTTGCAGGTACAGGCGTCCGGTTCCAGTCTCGGAATTGTAACTCTCCCGCAGGACATCAGAAAACCCCGAAACATTTGGCGCCGTTTGTGGGGAGAGTACTTCAGAGATGGCATCCAAGTCTGTACCGACTCCAGAAGAGAGGCGTCCCCTAGACGACCCTCAAGTTCAGTCGGACCATGATACCGAAAGTGAATTTGAAGTTGAAACTCATACAGCTCCAGACGGGACCCTAAGGGCCCGACGTACCCGTCATACCGAAATGAGGGAACGGGAGTATCTTCAAACAGGAAGCGAGCCAGCAGGCGCACCGCTTGCTCGGCAACATCCGACTGATGGGTCTGCTCCCATCACAAGGAACGAACTCATGACCTTCATGAGGGACTTCAAGGGAGAGATCCAAGAGTTGATCAACAAAAAACCGCCTGCTTCAGTCAAAGAGCAGTCGGCCAAGAAACCTTCCACTTCACTGAAGAGGAAGCCAGTTCAAGGGCGAGAGGCGACTCCCCATCCTAAATCCAAGAAGCGGGAGCCATCTGCTCTTGATTTCACAAAACTCCGTTATCCTACGGGAAATAGGAAACCGGTTCGTCATATTCAGGCGGACGGGTCAAAGCAAACGTTCACAGATGCTCGGCACCTGCTAGAGCAGAAGAAGAGTGACCGATTATCAGAGTCGGCTTCTACTTCAAATTTTCAGGACAGTTTGCGAAATGCCTCGATGAGGCATACTCAGTCGTACCATGAGAGTCAGTCAGGCGGCACCTCCCGTCAGTCCGGCTTTCATAGTGCCCAGGCGGTACCAAACTTACCATTTGTGCCGCAACAACAGTATTTTATGCAGCCACCTCCATTTGGTGGACCTGCAGCAAAAAACGTCCAACCTATGGACTGGCAGCTACGGCTGCTTAGACTTGGTAAACAGTCGTCGGCCTTCTCCAAGGAAATTACTGAAGCCGCTCAGCCGGCCAAAGTAAAAAATGTTCTAGTAGGCGCCTATGACGGCACTACTAACCCAGAAGACCATCTGATGGCATTCACCAACCTGATGTACCTTCAAGGGTTGGATGATCCCACCTGGTGCAAGTGTTTCCCAGCGACTCTCAAGGGAATCGCACAGCAATGGTTTGGCAACCTGCCGACTGGTTGTGTAAACAACTTCAGGACGCTTGCTTACTTATTTGCCTCCAACTTCGCTATGAACATCCCTGCGAAGAAAACGACCCTTGATTTGGGAACAATTCAGCAGGGTGAAAGGGAGGGGCTTCGTTCCTACATCAGGCGGTTCAACCTGATGAGAATACAGATTCAAGGGTTACCGGATGAGGTAGCTTATACTGACTTTTTTAGAGGTCTCAAAGACGGGTCTACCTTCAAATTTGATTTAGTTCGAAAAAGGGTGGCGACTCTTCAAGAGGCCTTGATTGAAGCAGAAGCCTATATACAAGCAACTGATCTGTGTACGATGAAACAGTCGGATGGGAAGAGGTTCGACAAAAGAGAGGGACGACAGAAACAGTCGTCCAACAAAGATGAGAAAAGAAAAGAGGTCTGGGCGGCTGATTCCTCTAAACAGCCGACTCAGAAAAAGAAAAAAGAATTCAAACCATACTCCCCGAAGTATGTGTTTAACAAGGATAACCAGTTTATCCTAAAAGAAATAAAGGGACGGCTCTCAATTGAGAAGCCTCTCCCCATGAAGGGTTCTGTGAGCAACCGGAACCAAGACAAAATATGTGCTTATCATGATGACGTTGGGCATCACACCAATGACTGCATCAGTCTCATGCGGTACCTAGACCGCTTGGCTGATCAAGGTGATCTTGATACTTATGTCAAGAAATCTACGGGGAACACTTCCTCAAAAAAGCAGTCGGCCAAAAAGAATCAACAGGCCGACAGTTCCGATACAGATGATGCAGTCGTCTACACTATTGCAGGCGGCTTCTCAGGAGGCGGCCCCACTATTAGGGGCAACAAAGATAATATAAGGCGGTTAGATGTAAATTCCGTTCACCAAGAACAACCGTCCAAATATACATTTCCTGAGATTGTCATCACTGAAGAGGATCTAGGAGGAATAAGGGGGCCGCATGACGACCCTCTCGTTATTGAATGTAAAGTGGCCAACCAGAGAGTTGGCCGAATTCTTATAGATACCGGGAGCTCCTCAGATCTCATCAGCAGCAAATGTCTGTCAAAACTGAAATATCAGACGGACTGCATACATCCGGCCTCCCACCCTTTAAAAGGTTTTGGAGGAGGAGTCGTCCACCCACTGGGACGAGTAGATTTACCCATTCGCCTGGGCGAAAAAGGGGAAGGACGACACATGGTAGTCCGATTCCTAGTAGTAGAGGAACTCTCGGCCTACAACATGATTCTGGGTCGACCAACCCTGAATAATTCCAAGGCTGTTATAATCCCGTCACTTATGCTGCTTAAGTTTGAAAGGGATAATGGAACAGTCGGCTCCCTAAGGGGAGATCAGAGGATGGCCCGAGAGTGCTATCTCTCGGATGTCAAGCCCACTGTTATGGCCACTGGGTCAAGTGGAGAAAAAACAGACCTTGACAACGTCAAGGAGAGTGCGCCTGTTCAAGAAACAGGCGACAAAAAGAGAAAGGCGCCCCAGACAGAGTCCGCAAGAAAAACAAGAAAATAGCAATCATTGGCAGAGGACCGGCCGGATGAGTTCCGCCCTCAGCGGGCTGGTGAGCATGCGGACCTGATATTAGACGACTCTCGTCCTGACCGAACAGTCAAAGTTGGGACGACTGCTCTGAGAAACCTTGGTGATGACTTTCACAACCTGTTGAAAGAATACAAGGACATCTTTGCATTTGAAGTCCATGAAATGCCAGGCATTAGTCCTGATCTGGCAGTACATAAACTCGCTGTGGATCCGAAAAAGAAGCCGGTACGGCAAAAGAAGCGGAACCATGGTGAAGAAAGAAGTCAGGCGGCAGCCGCCGAAGTCAAAAAATTACTTGATGCAGGGTTCATTCGGCAATGTTACTTCCCAGATTGGGTTGCAAATGTGGTGCTTGTTAAAAAGCCGAATGGCACCTGGCGAATGTGTGTAGACTACACAGACTTGAACAAGGCGTGCCCCAAAGACAGTTACCCTCTGCCTAAAATTGATAACCTGGTCGACTCAACAGCCGGTCATGCCTTGATGAGTTTTATGGACGCCTATTCTGGTTTTCATCAAATTCCTTTATGGAAGAAGGATCAGGAGAAGACGGCCTTCGTCACAGATCAGGGATTATACTGTTACACGGTCATGCCGTTTGGTCTTAAGAATGCCCCGGCTACCTTCCAACGAATGATAAATACAGTGTTCTTTGATCAGATTGGGAGAAACGTCGAGGCATATATTGATGATATGATTGTCAAGACTAAACTTCAGAAAGATCATCTGACGGACCTCCGAGAAACTTTCGCCACACTCAGGCGGCACCATGTCATGCTCAATCCCAAGAAATGTGTATTTGGAGTTGAGTCTGGGAAATTTCTCGGATTCCTTATCAACCAGAGAGGAATAGAGGCGAACCCTGAGAAGGTACAGGCGGTCATTAACATGCAGTCGCCTCGTACCGTCCGAGAGGTTCAGAAGTTAACAGGTTGTCTGGCGGCCTTGGGGAGATTCCTAAGCCGATCAGGCGACAAATGCCTATACTTTTTCCAGGCAATTAAGAAAAAGGCAAGGTTTGAATGGGGGCCGGATGCTGAGGCCGCCTTCCAGAAATTAAAGGTTCACTTGCATTCCTTGCCAAGGCTGGTCAGTCCTTTGCCCAAAGAAAATCTCTACATGTACCTGGCCGTCTCTGATCATGCGTTAAGCGCTGTGCTCCTTGCTGAAAGGGACGGCTGTCAACTCCCGGTCTACTTTGTCAGTCACGTACTGAAAAATGCCGAGTTGAGGTATCCCCTAGTGGAGAAATTTGGTCTTGCACTCTTCATGGCTGTTAAAAAATTGAAGCCCTACTTTTTGGCACATGCAGTCGTTGTGTATACCGACCAACCAATCAAGCGGCCCCTTACCATCATGGAGTCGTCAGGACGAATGATCAAATGGGCCATAGAAATACAGAGCCTCGAAGTTACTTTCGAGCCTAGAAAAGCAGTGAAGGGGCAAGCCTTTGCTGACTTTATTGTAGAGATGACTCGTCCTCCTGACTCTCAAGTCCCCAATTTGAGACGCCTGTTCTCAAAAGCTGGTTGGGAGACCAAGGAATTGCACATTACTTTGCATCTGTCGGCCGTCCACAAGCAAAAGGCCAGGTAGAAGCCTTTAATAAAATCATCTCAGACGGTCTCAAGAAAAAGATTGAACGAGCAGGCGGCCTATGGGCAGATGAACTACCACATGTTCTCTGGGCCATTAGGACGACTGAAAAAGGGGCGACTGGAGAAACTCCATTCCTCCTAACTTATGGTGCAGAAGTTGTTCTTCCAATAGAACACTACGAGCCGACTCTTCGAGTAATGCTATATGACGAAGAGGCAAACTGGGAAGCTATGCGCCTGGCATTAGACTCACTTCCTGAAAAGAGGGGCAATGCTGTTTTGCGCCATGAGATCTATCGCCTGAGAATGACTAGATCATACAACAGAAAAGTACACAGGCGTCCACTCAAAGTAGGGGACTTTGTACTTAGAAAAATGGAAGCAGTTGGTAGGGCTAATGAGTCTGGCAAACTAACTCCCAACTGGGAAGGACCCTACCGAATCTATGAGGAAGTCAGGGACGGTACCTACCGTCTGGAAACACCAGACGGACAACCGTTGCCTCGAACTTGGAATGTAGATAACCTTAAAAAATATTTCTTCTGAATGATGTAAAGTAAAGAGCTACTTAATAAAGTTTGCACTTACTATTCAATTTTGTATTACGAGGGGCATGCCGTCTGTTCCTTTACAGTCGGCTACTCTCCATTGAGTTTTTCACTCTATCTTCTGAGGGGCATGCCGTCTGTTCCTTTACAGTCGGCTACTCTCCATTGAGTATATTACTCAAACACTTAGCTAAAAAGATTAGGGCCTGGCCGACCCTGTGCCTAACAGGCGGCTACCCTTCTCTCACTTAGCACCTACGTTCACCAAGAACTTACAAAGGCCACCGGCCGAATGATCAGACCAGGCGCCAAGCCAACTGATCAAATCTACAAAACTAATTCGACCTGTCCCAACATCATAGCAGGCGTCCGACGGCATCCCTCCGGATGAAATTCGTCGCAGAGAGCAGCTCCCTTTTGGGTGGAACATTGTTCTATAAACTAATTACACGGCACCTATACGACTGTCCCCAAGGGCAACCACGTAGCCGTTTTTTAGACAAGGATAACTCTATCACTAACCAAACCAGTGGTAGCAGTTGACATCTGAGTTAGATGACCGCCTGTATTACTTGGGATAAATGCAGGGGGTACCTATTGAGTTAATAGCCAACAAACATTGGCGAATCAAGGGGTCTAGCCGGCCTACGCCGCCTGGTACCTCTACTTCTCAAACAAAAGTGACGGCGACTGAGTAACTCCAAAGTTAACTCATAGTCACTCCTTCAAATTGGGTATGGAATCTAAAAGTTTGAGTCGTCCGCCTGATTTAAACAAACAAGGGCACTCGAACCCCTATTCCTACTGGATAACCTATTGAGTTAATAGCCAACAAACATTGGGGAATCAAGGGGTCTAGCCGGCCTACGCCGCCTGATACCTCTACTACTCAATCAAGATTGTGACGAAGACTAAGTAACTCCTATGTTAACTTAATAGTCGCTCAAACTTAGTATGGAGCCTAAAAGGTATGAGTCGTCCACTTGTTTTTAATAAACAAAGACTCTCAACCAATACTCTTGCTAGGTTAACAAATAACGAGTTAAAAGCCAACATTGGCAATAAAGGGAAACAACCGGTACCCGCCGCTTGTTTTCCTACTTAATTCCTTGGCTACTAGGTAATTCCATTTACTTGGTCAAATTGAATAAAGAGTTCGAATACCGATTGATTAAATGGCCGACTGATCATCTATCCTGGAAACAGACAACCAGTCGTCCAGGGGCATAGGCGGCATACTTACTATTTGTACCTGTCTTAACGTTCGGCCATACACAACAGTCGGTCTAGTGAACAAAGTAAAAATACTTAGACAAATTTGAACCAAAACAAAAATTTGATTAAAAATGAGCCGGCCATTAAAGACCAGCAGAATATTCAAAACCCCGGCCCCCTGGCCGGGTAATTACAAAGCAAACGGCACGCAGGCCGTGAAAAGGAAAAATACTTAAAAGCTTAAGAAGGGGGCAGTTCAGTATCAGCAGCAGCCGCCTGGCCAGCACTCTTCTTGCTGGACTCGGCCTTAGCTGCACCATCTTTTGATGCCTTACCCCCAAGTGGCACAAGCGCCACAACCGGCTCTTCCTCCTCCAACGCACCATCCAACGCCTCTTCTTCAGCAGCCGCCAGGATCTGTTGATTATATATTTCCGAACACTGGCGGTACGTTCTTTCCCATGAGGCAAAGTCGGCACTGGGGAACAGTCGTTCCCAGGTCATGCGTTGGATTTGAGCGGAGTCTTCCACCATCTCCCGGACGAGCTCTTGTTTCTCTTGCTCGGCCTTATCCGAGAGCTCTTGGGTAAGACTCTTCTCTTGGTTCACCAGGCGCTCTTTTACGTTGGCCAAAGATTTCTCCATGGCTTCGTAAGAGTGCATTTTTTGGCGAAGAGGTTTCAGCTCGGCTTTAAGGTTGGTGACGGTCCCCTCCAGCTCGTCAACCTTCTTTTGGGCCGCCTCTAGCTGAGCCCGAACAGCGGCGGTCGCCTGCGCCTGATAATAAAGAAGATCAATGGTCAGTACTTCATTTTGGGCAATTTGAAACATTGCCTTATCACAGCTGGAGGCGGCCATAGCCTTTGCGGCCTTTACCTCTTTGTTTTTCCGATCAATCGGCTTGCGAAGGCTGTTGACTCGGAGCAGGGCCTAAGTACAAAGAAAAACAGGCGTCAGTTTCCAGATAAAAAGTTAACAGGCGTCCTAGAACTCAAAAGCTCAAAAATATACTAAGTATACCTCAGCAAGGACCCCTGAAATTCCATCAAGGTCAAGGGTGCCGGCACCCCTGACCGCCTCCCTGTCAGATGGAGGAACTACTTTAACCATTGACTTGGCTACCTCAACCAAGTCAAGTCCCTGGGGGCCGGCTGCATTAAGTAAAAGGATAAAACAAGTTAGACCTAATCAAGAAGGAAGCAAGGGTAAGCTTTACAATTGAGTGTCCATACATCTAGGCGGCCCCGCCTGGGTTTTTGAAGAAGTGGCCGGCTGCTTCTCAGCCGCCACTGTTTTCCTGGAAGTCCCAGGAGAGCTTGCAACAGTCGTCCTCCGGGCCTTGGGGTCCGGCTGTTGCGAGGAAGAAGCCCTTGGAGTGCCAGACTGAAAACAAAAAGAGTTAGTATATGCATAAGACGACTAAAAGGGGAAGAGTTTTCAAAGCTTACCAAGGGTGCCTCCTTGTTGGGGGAGTCGGCATACGACTGCTTCATTAGCGAGACCCGCAGCATGGCCGCCGCAGTCTTAGATGCTGTTATTTTACTCATGGCGTCAGCTGCAAGAAATAAGCAGCAAAGTTAGTAAAAATCCCAAGTAAACAAGGCGTGAAAAAACAGAGTATTCGTCAGGCCGGCTACCTCTAGAGCACCGACTGCCGAGGCCACAGGCGGCCAAAAAGTACTCGTCATAGAGCCACTTGAAGCTCGGGACGCAGTTTAGGGGTACTTGCTCTCGTACCCCTGAAGTAGAGTTCACCCTAGTCTCTACTTTGAAGAGTCCTTTGTCTAGGATCTCTTTTTTAGCCTTTGGGGGAACAGGCGGCATGCTGCGGCCGCCTGCGAGAAGAGGCGGATCCCTATTCCACTTGTTAAAGCGTTTGTTCAGCTCCGTGTCTGAACCCTCGATAATAAGGAAGGTGTTCCGCCAATCCTTCCATTTGTTTGCCTTACCTCTAGTCATGAGGTAACCCCTATGGCTTGTTAATTGATACCAGCCGGTACCTCCCGACTTAGGGGTCCGGCTGAGATAGTTCATATGGGCGAAAGCCTCAAAGCTTGGCTCCACCCCGTTTAGTTCGCACCCGGCCACATAGCCGAGTACGTTTACCCAAGAGTTGGGGGCTAACTGCCATAACCCCAGATCATACCCATCTAAAATCCGCTGAACAGCCGGATGTAATGGGAAGCGCAGTCCAGCTTTGATGGCCGCCACATAGCAGCCAAAGCAGCCGTCACCATAGCTGGTACGAGCCGGCCAGACGACAGTATCTTCTGGATCCGGCACAAACAGTAAAAACTCCGGGCCCATTTTGTGGTTAGCAATAAAGCTCGCCACGTTGTCTTGCATGGTTGCGATCCGGCCCCGGGGTACCCTGCAGTAGTAGGGGGCGTTTTCCTCTCTGTAAGAGGCGGACGGCTCCGCCCAATTGTCCCCCTTCTCAACTGCATGAGAACGTCTCGCCTCTTGTAGGCGGCTATGTTTTTCTTCTGAGCCAGGAGAACTGTGGCCAGAAGAACTGGACTCAGACTCGTCCTCTGTCGAGTCCGAGGAGGACGACTCCTCCCCTTTCCTAGAGGGGCCCGCCTCCTCTCCCTTAGAAGGAGCAGAAGGAAAATTAGACATGTCCACGGTAAGATGGGAAGGGAACACCTTGGCCCCTCTCTCAGAACTGTCGGCTTGACAGTCGCCTCGTTCTACATCTGGCGCCTGGTCAGATGTTTCACTAAGGAGCACCCTTTGGGAGGAGCCGTCTGAGTTTGATATCATAGCAGTCTTTTTTGTTCTGGCCATCACGTTCTGCATAGACACAGATACAGTCGGACTTTGTATAAAGGGCAAAGATGGGTCCAGAAAAGGGCAGGCGGCACTCCTAGTCCTAGATTCAGCCGTCCCCGGTGACCGGCTGATCACTAACTTAGGGCGTGTCGTGTGCTTCCATGGTGCCATTTCAAAAAATAAAAAGAAAATTAAGAGTAAGAGAACTAAGTTACCTGAACGAGTGACGGTTGATGAAGTCCTGAAAGTTCGGGTCAGTCGGCTTGTCAGAACAGGCGGTAGGCAGAAAAGGTCCGAAATGTCAGAGCAAGTTCAGGGGTCCGAATGTTCTCGCAAAGTTCTCAAATGTGAAAATGACCGAAGTCAGCACTTCCTTTTATAGGCAAAGTGGGAAGGCGAAGGGTCGCTTCCAAATTCAAAATTTGGGCGGGAAAATCTCTCGGCCGTTTGCAAGGTGACACCTGTAACAGGCCGTCGCCTGTCACCGTGCGACACCTGTCACAGGCGACACGTGACCAGTCACATGCCACCTGTGAGGGGCAAATGATTAGGGGATTTTTATCCACCAATCACCGTCTGACAAGTGGACCAACCAGGTTCCGCCACGTGTCCTTCACTAAGGCCAACAGGAGCCTGCCACGTGTCAGTCACAGATACGTCCTCTACGGACCACTTAAGACACGCCACGTGTCCGCCCATGCCAAATGGGAAAACCGGCCATCAAGGCCCAGTCCAGTCTAGAGGCCCGGTCAGCCCTAGGTTTACCTTAAACCTAGAGAGTTGCACGCTTCTCAAGGCTATAAATACTCGATTAATCCTCATTAATCAGGGAATCGAATAATCAAGAGATCAAGCAGAGAAGAACAGAATTATTAACAACCGGCTAATCTCGCTAACGACGCAGATTACCAACACTAAGCACTCTCACCTGGAGAGATCTCATTACTTTAATTTCTGTATTAATTACTCCTTAATCAGGTACTAACTTGACCGTTGGAGGCGGAGCTCTCAGGAGTCTCCGTTATTTTGCAGGTACAGGCGTCCGGTTCCAGTCTCGGAATTGTAACTCTCCCGCAGGACATCAGAAAACCCCGAAACACCAGGCATCCCAAATTTCGAATATCCAATCATTGTTCACCCCTAGACAATACTTCCTCCATTTCACATTAATCTTATCACTTTGGCAGTACATTTTTACCAACGCATTACTTTGACCATGAATATCTTTGATTGCATATTAGAAATAATATAAGAATTGAATGTTAATAATTTACTCATTGAGACGAATCAAATAAACCTACCGTGTAAGGTAAAAATAGTGTAAAATACTACCTCTGGTCGAGTCCCACCAGTGCCCTAACAATCCGGTATTTACCCACCTGAAAACATCCTTTAAACCACCATAAGGGTTGGTTTTCAAGGTGTGGTAAAGCTATTTTCGGGTGCTTGTTAGGGGATGAAAGGAATGGTGTCCTTCCAACAAGTGTATTATTCCGATAAAGGGTTCATAATTATTAGAAAGCTAATTCTTCATTGAGGTCAAGTGATCGGAATGCCTAGATGTAGGCTGCTTCCGATCAGTAATATTAATGTACAATTAATATTACAGCTTAATCTTGACTAAACCCTTCGGGTCGAACCCAATCGAAAAACCGATCCGAGATGACGAATCAATCCGAAGGATTAGATGAGTCATCGGAGTATTACGAACAAAGACGTCGGATATCGAGCTTAGAGCGTTGAGACCGAGCGTCGCAAGTCGAGTCGAATTTAGAATTCGACGAGACGTGAAATCAAACAAGCAACAAGTTTGAGCCTAGCTGTAGCCTCGCATTGGCCTAGTCATGTGAGTGTTAGGCTAGGCAAGGTCCCAAGCAATGCGAGCCTAGCATCCTCAAGCACTCGCACATCGCGTGGCGCAAGCATCGCAAGATGCGTGCGTGGTGTGGCTGTACGTGCATGGCTAGGCGTGCTAGCATAGCAGCCTTAGCCATCGCATCTCGCTAGGCCAAGCGTTGCAAGGCTAGGCCTTGCTATCGCAAGCATCACAGGCATGGTGCCTTGCGTGCTTGCTAGCATGCTAGGCGCCCATCCCATCGCAACCTAGCACCAAGCAACAACATCGCATAGCAGCATGCTAGACATGTTGGGCTATGCGTGGTGCTAGGAAGTGGCACGCACCAAGCACCAAGCCACTCACTAGCACGCAACATCGCAAGGCTGGGACTTGCTAGCATTGCGTGCTATGCATGCGAGTGCTGGGATGTGCGTCTTGCGAGTTTAGTAGTGCCTTGCACTAGCAGCCTTGCTAGGCAACGCCCAGCACACGCTGTGCAACAGCAGCAGCCCGAATGGCGTACATATGCGAGTGCTGGCTAGCTTGCTAGCACAGCCAAGGCGCCAGTAAGGCTGCCTTGACATTCAAGGCTGGCTAGCAGCCAGCTGTCCCAGGCCAGCTCACGGTCAAGTGGTGGGGACCGAATTTGAGGGTTGCCTTGGGGAGCAAGGTGGGTTGGTCCCCTCCCTTGGTGGCCCTCACCTTCCCCCTCTCCTCCCATTGCCACTTGTAACTTGTTGATTGATTTAGCATTTCTATTTTGTTTTTTATTAAAAAATAGGGAAAATGCAAATCTCCCACATTGATTGAGAATGGGAAATCAAGGTTAATTCCCCTATAAATACCCAAGTTTTGGGATTTGGGAAGAACACTTGAGTGGAATTAAAAAGGCATCTCCTTAGAAAAGTGAGAAAACTTGGCCTTAAGTTCGTAATACTCTAGTTTTTATTGGTCAAGTCCCAACTAACCTTCAGGACTAAGATCATTTGAGTCGGGTTCGTGGGTACGAGCCGTTGGAGACCGTCGCGCTTGCGAGGTTTAGCTTCTCAAGTAAGAGCTCGGGTTCGAACGAAACACGCGTAAAGGGTAAGAACGTCTTTTCTCTTTCTCTTGTTTATTGTTTAATTATGCGATTGGATGCTTAGTTACCCTAATTAGTGGGCGGGTTTCTCTTTTGCGTAGAGTCGAACTCTACGAAACCCAACAAGGGGATCTTCCAAGTTGGTAGGGGTAGTTTCGCGCTATTGGATGGTGGTTTTTGGGGTAAGAGGTGTTAGTTTGGGGTTGGAGGGTGGTTTTGGCGTGGTAGAGGCGGTTTCAAGCGAGTTGTGTTGGTTTTGGGGATGCAAGTGGTGGTTTCGGGGTTGTTTGAGGTGGGTTAACAGTGAAAATCTGGTAAAACTTTTGCCTTTTATTAGGCATTTTCTTTACAACATTTTTTTATTAGGTAATTTCTCACAAAATCTGGATTTTATTAAGTACTTTCTAACAAAAATCTTATTATTATTATTATTATTATTATTATTATTATTATTATTGTTATTATTGTTGTTGTTGCTATTATTATTATTATTTATTATTATTATTATTTATTATTATTTTTATTATTATTATTATTATTATTATTAAAAATATTTCAAAAAAAAAAATTATTTAGAAAACAGCCAACTCCCTAACCCCACAAATCCCACCACCCCATCCATCCACCTATCCCAACTCTCGCCGGTGAACCCCACCAACAATGGGATTCGTAAGTAGGGTAGTGAGGTTCGCGGGGTGGTGGGATGGATTTCGGGATTGCTGGGTTTTTAGGGTTGGTTTTTTTTTTAACATGAAAAGTTAATTAATTGTCTAAAAATTAAGTTAAATACAAAATATGTATTTTACATAAATACAAAAATTAAAAATCAAACAGTGACATATTCAACATGTAGCCAGTACATTTTCTTGTTTAAAAAAAATACATATCAAAGTTTATCTTGTGTTGGAGAAATCGAAAGTTTGTCTTGTTAAAGAAGACCACCAAATGCAAAGTTTGTCTCATTTTAGTAAATTATTCCGAATAGATAATGTATAGTGAACAAGATATAATATATACATATACTTCAGTATTTAAGCTAATTGGTTGTTTTAAGGTCAAAATGTTATATGCTCTTTTAATCAGCATGCATGTGATATGGTTAAGTAGGATAGTTTTTATTGTATAAACGTAGTTGTATGGGTTGTATCACCCCTCCAAATTAGTAGCCGAAAAATCAAGCCATGATGTTTTACCCCACTATTTAATTACATGTGCTTCACTAAGTTCACTCTCTACTTTCTAATTTTATTTTATAGGGCATTGAGCTTCATCAAAGCCAGTGGTTGATGCTTTAACATTGCACTCTATGATCCATGCACTAATATGTGTTTCAGACTATTACACCCAAATATCAGTTTTTTGACTTTTATTGACTTTTTCTTGACTTTGACCCAATTGACCGAGTAAAATGGACCATAGAATCAGTAAAAGTTTTTGGGTCAGTCAGCAAGAATAAGTGGAAATGGGCTGGAGTTAGTCAAAGGCCTAATATGGAAAAGGAACCGATTTAGAGGCAAAGCAAACAATTCGAGTTCCAAAGAGAGTTGGCGGCAAAACAGTTATGGGAGTCAGCCATAATTTCCCTAATTTGTCTATAATTAGAGGCGTGAAGACCGTGTGAAGAATATCAGCACACCAATCAACAACAAGCATTTCATTTCTTTTAAACTTTCTTCTTAGTTTTCTTAGTTTTCCTTGGCTTAGTAGCCAAGAAATAGCGTAGTTTTCCTAGCATGTACTGAAGATCGTCCATTCTTTTCCAATTGTATGAACATGGAGGTAACCTCTCCTTCAACTTGTACAATTGTAGACCTGACTTTATCCTTTAATTGATGGAGTGCATTTGTATCTTTTGTCATATGTTTATCTACTAGTTTCTTTAAGCCATCTAACTTGTTTAGCTTCCTTATTATTTGTTTTTGTTATGTTAGCAAGGTTATCATTCTTTTAAAACCGGTAACTTGAAAGGAAACCCCCTAATACTCTTGAATAAGATAGGATATTTGACTTGTTGGCAAAGAACATTATTTGCCTCAACACAGACCTATATATGTAATGCAACCTACTCACTTGAAACTCATTCAAAATACACAAATATTGTGTATTTAGAACCACTAACTTTCCTTTGTCCCCTGTACCCTTCATCGAGGCCAATATGAGGGATGCTTCTTGAATTGGCATTAACTGAGGGGGCGGATTAGCATGAGATCTTGTCATATTATCTAATCTAGGGTATCCCATAGGAACATTTTCCCTTTGATTTGTTTCGGTAATCCCACTGCCTAGAGTATTAAAACACTCATCAACTTTTCATTTAGTTGGCTATTTTTCTCCACTAAAGGATTTAGTCTTGTAACTACTTCGTTTTCTATACTCTTGGATAGAGCCATGTTAGTAGCGTTCAAAGTCTCATTTATATCTAGAATAATCCTATCCACATGTATGGTAACCTCATGTTGAGAATTAGAACCGAAATTCCTTAATTCAATAGTTATGACTCTTGCGGTTTCTTCCACCATGACACGATAGTAGTCATCAAAATGTTCTCTATTATTTTCTTTTAAATCCTCCATTAGATTTTTTTTACAATATTTATATATTTCGTAAATATTGTATTGAGTAAATTTCTAATATGAAAATGACTTTCTCTTTTGTTGAGAGTTAACTCCTCTTGCCTTTGTGTTTGAGGCTCGAGTTGTTTAGAAGAGTGTGCAACATAGTTAGTTTGAAGTTGATTTTCTAGATCTTGCTGATCCTCTAGTATGGTTTCAGGATTGTGTCTAGATGAGTTAACATCTTCCTGATTAGTTCCCCTTATGTGTTGAATGCTTAGGAGCCATGAGACAACTTCCAAATACTTAAGTAAGATGAATTTAGTTTAGTGTTCTCCCACTGTGGTCGCCAAAAAATTTGTTGAGGCAAATATTGTTCTTTACCAACAAGTCAAATATCCTATCTTGTTTTAGAGTATTAAGGGGTTGTCTCTATAATTACTGGTTTCAAGATAACCTTGTTAACGTAACACAAACAAAATAGCTAAAAAGTTATTGTATGGGATAGCTCTTGCTGAGCTATTTCCTTGCAGCCAACTCCATTCAAGAGAGGCATAGCGAAGAGAGGCATAACAATTAGTCAAGAGCTGGCATGAGTGGCCTCATACCACCTCTTGAGAGGCTAGTTGTATGGGATAGCTCTTTCTGAGCTATCGCCACACTCTTGGCCTTACTCATGAGGTGCGCGGTCACCACTGGGAAGACACATGTAGGTAGGGCTATTCTAGTCCTGGTACCTGGGTTTTCGGGTACCCGAAAAAGTGGGTACCTGGTTCTTCGGGTAGTTGAACATTTGGCCCATGATCCGACTCGAGAATCTCGGGTATCCGAGGTTAGGGTACTCGATATTCCCGGGTCGGGTCATAGGGTACCCGGTTATTTCAATTTTTTTTCTTTTAAATCTTAGAATTTGATTTTAAAAAATAAATAACATAAATTCAATAAAAAAAAAATACAGATGAAAAACAATGTTAATAAAGGCTTAAAAATTACCATGAATTAGGAATGGGCTTGTAGCCCTTATACTTTATTCGCAACTCAAAATCAATAATTACAGTAACAAGCCAGATATTAGAAGATTAATAATCAAATAAATCATATATAATACTCATATTTGTTCAAAAAAATCTACAATACTCAACTACCCAAACAAGAATTGCTTATTATACAACTTATACAAGCTACTTGCAGCAACATGAACCACCGATGCATGAGAGGGATATAGAGGAGAGAGCTAAAGAGGGGATGCATGAGCGGCTGCTAGTAGGTTATAGAGGATAGAGTACTTAGAGTTGAAAATGGATGAGGATTGTAGAGGAGAGAGAGTGCTGATGAGAAGTAAGCGACTGCTAGGTCTTGGAAGGAAACAAAAAAGGCTAGGCCCATATCTTTTAAAGTCTTAACCTAGAAAAAAAAAACTAGCGAGTCAACGAGTACCCCGAGTTACTGAAAAGTCAACCCATATCTCGACCCATTACTTGAATACTTTCACGGGTCGGATACCCCGCCTGAAAATTTAGGAAAATTCTCAAATTACCCGTCGGGTATTGTGCGGGTTAGCGGGTTATTGGATTGGGTCAATCGGGTCGGGTGTTTTTGAACACCCCTGCATGTAAGAGCTCACCAGTCCGTTGTAACAGCTTATAAGCTGACCAGTACGACTCCATTTGATAGGAGATCGTACACCTAATAGAGGACCAAGTACAACGGAAAGGAGGTTAGACACATAAGTTTATTACACATACTCTCCCTCTAAGTATATTTTCTCTCTCTAAACACCTACTGACTTAAGCCGTGGAGGGGAGTTTCTCGAGCCACCCTCGAGGCCAGTAACGTTTGTTACTTGTGCAGGTTACCCAGCTGGACCCCGCCTGACCCAGTCCGAACCACCAGTACCACACCTGGAACAATTACCCTAAAAAAGTTTAGACAATTTAGATTGCTAAAGAAATAAGTAGATAACCATATGAAAAAAGATACAAATGCTTTCCATTAATTGATAAGTGTAGACACCTAAAAATGTCTCCCCAAATCCAAACCCGATGATGAACATCCTTTCATCACCATTATTGGTCAAATTGCGTATTGAATCCTTGGAGTGCTTAAAACACAACCTTAGCTTAACACTACAAAACAATTTCCCTAATCTAACCCAATTCCTAGCTCAAATCCACAGCACCATAATCTATTTTTTCTCTTTTCGTGACTACAACGCAAAATCGAGCAAAATAGATTTTTAGCCCCATAACTTTGATCCAAATATTATTTGGTTGGATAAGCCTAGAAATAAGTTTTCCAATAATATATCATAAGCCCAATTCCGATTTAAAACGAAAAAGATATGAGCAAAACACTAAATCTCGATCCAAAACCGACACCTTTGCACTTAAACGAACATATCTTACAATCTAAAAAAGATTTTGACCAAATTTCACTTAAATAACTTTCCAATGATATATTATATGCCTTATTTTGAGTTACAGATAAAAAGTTATCGAAGTTTTAAAAACGCGTAAAATTTGCCAAATGTGTCGTACCACGGTACATGTGTCGTGACACGGCACTCAAATTCCCGAATTTCTTTTAAAAATGCGCTTTCTTCTTTCAAAAAGATAAAATTAAGTACCACGTCATGGTACATGTAGTACATTTGTTTTCAACGTCGCCTCATTTCTAGGGTTCCGGACCTCATTCTTTATTTTTCGCCTATAAGTACAAGGCCTATTTATGAGTTTCAGGCACCATAACAGATACAATTTCTCTATCTCATTCTTATGCTTTAAACACTATCCTCTCAATTCCACCATTCATCCCTTAATCAATCCAAAGAGTCCGTACTTTACCTGAAGTTCCGTACTTAAACCAAGGCGTGAAAGGTAAAACTGTTAGAGGGTTTGGACCAAATCAACTCTAATTTCATTTAATTTAATTTCCATTATATTTATTATTTTCCTTGAACTTACTAATGCGTCTATTATTTTTTTAGTTGCAAGCAAACACAATCAGAGTAAGATATCATGCTCCTACTATTTTTTATTATATTACTAACGATTTTTATTATGATTTTCATATGTTAATTGTTATGTTTTATGGTTAAATTGCTTCGAATATTAATGCTTGTTCTATTATATTTTTTATCACCATATTGCATATTTAACGGGAATATGTAATTGAAAATAACGACTAATAAGATAATTTGGACAACCGGTTTAGGTTCCTTTATAATCTTGTTGCTTAATCAAGTGATCACAAATATTTTAGAATTATGTGTGCATTAATATTCAACAAATTTAGCCTAATTTAGTTTGGAGAAAATTGAATCTTGATTGTATGCCTTTAAGATTGCAGGAAATGCTTTCCGCTATATCGAGTTGAGGCCAATACGGGGGAAGTGGCTTCCATGACTCATCACTTCGTACCATTATCCTTGATCCTCCTTTCGTGGTTCCTGACCATATGGAGTTACTAATCTCATGTATTATGAATGGGGTGTAACTTTCACGGGTCAATTGTTGTTGCCTATCATTGTCACTTATCGTGTTTGCCTTAAAATGATCCGTTAAAGGTTTACAAGTTTATAAAAAACTTATTGGCGGCTCCCTACTTTTGTCCCTTATCGTATAATGCCTAATCCTGTTTAGGGTAAAAATACCCTAACATGTGGTCCAATCCCATAGTGACACGTGGCCCAATAATTGGGCGACACGTGTCCCTATAAGAAGATGACACGTGTCAAAAACATAAAGAGCACATGAAATGAGAGCAAAGGGCCTCCTTACGTCAGGAGGCCTAAATCCCGAGAAAGCTGCAAAACGACGCCCCTATTGGACACGTGCCTACTCTTGATTGCACTGCGAATCAGAGCATGGAATTCTAGGGTATTAACCCTAAAGGGGCACACTTTACCACCCCTATAAATACCCAAATCATTTATGATGGGAGGGGTGGATGAAGACATCATTCTAAGAGCATTCAAAGCTCCAATTTCTCTCTACTTTCTATCTCTACATTTATCTCGCTTTCCGGTCACTAATTTGATCGTCGGAGGCGAATATTCCGTTAACCGGAATATTCGTTATTTTGCAGGCGTCGAAGACCGTCCGGCAATATTCACGACTAATATCCCGAGGGATTCCAAAAAACCCCGAAGCATTTGGCGTCGTCTATGAGGATACTCGTCTGAAATGGCTAAAGATGGTTAAACACCTGGTCTTGGTCAGGACGGACATGTAGAGAATCTCATTGCTACAATTAATACAAGCGATCCTCTAACTACTTCATTTCATGAGGCCGAGGATCCTCCGGTGACTGCTGGTTCCTTGAAGATCGCCTCAAACAAGCTCCGAAGGGAGCTTGAGAGTAAGATCCCTTCTTCTTCTAGATAGCCGTCTAGAAGGGAAGGAGAAGGTGCTCAAAAGAAAATTCGGAGCAAGGTGGTCAATGCTAAAGATGCTGGGAATACCCCATTCAAACGACATGCAAGGTCACCAAGGGTACCTCGGATGAACTGGTTTAGGCTCCTAGAGAAAACATAGTTGGTTGGGAGGCGGACCAAGTTACCTTAAAAAGAGGTGAATTAGCCATCCAGACGCTGGAGGGATGCGAAAGACTATATCTGGCACAAGCAGCAGGAGCGGGCAGTCTACTCGGACACAGCCTCCATTCCCACCGTGTTGGATGATTTCTCAAACCACACCTTCTCTAAGCATATGAGCTCGACCAGGACCAGCATAAGTCAAACTCACCGTATTCCAACTTCAATTCCTCTAACTCAACCATTTCAATATCAGATGCCCCAGAATTATGGCACAATTCTACCGCCTACTCCTCCTGTCTTTGGACAGTGCGGGCAGTATGGCCAGCCGTACGACCAGGCAGCTTACCTGGGCGGACAGGCCGCACAACCTTAGCCCATTGATTGGAAAATGCGCTTGTTGAATATTGGTGACAAGCCGCCTCCGTTGTCTCAAGAATTTCTCAACTCTCCCAACCAGCAAAAGTGAAGAGCGTACTTGTGGGTGCCTATGATGGTACGGGCAACCTAGAAGAGCACGTTACCTCGTATAGAAACCTGATACCTGCAAAGTGTGGATGATGCCACATGGTGTTAATGCTTCCCAGCCACCCTTAAGGGTGTGCACAAGACTTGGTCAATAGTCTGCCGGCCAGGTGCATCAATTGTTTTACAACTCTCAGTCTGTTATTTGTTGGAAACTTCTCCTATAATATTCCACCCCAGAAGACTAGTCTTAACTTCGCGACCATTTTCCAAGGAAAGAAAGAGGGGTTGCCTTCGTACGTCCAGAGGTTCAATCAGGAGAAAGTTCAAATTCAGAATCTATCGGATGAGATGGCCTACTCGGAGTTCCTTCGAGGTTTAAGGAATAATGGTTTCAAGTTTGACTTGGTCAGGAAAAAGATTCGGACATACGCAGGTGTTCTGCGGGAGGCCAAATCATATATAGAGGCAGCTGATTTTGTTCACTTACGAAATCAAAAGAGTCGGCCAAGTGGGCCGAGAAGAAAAGACCTTCTCGACAAGACTCGGCCGACAAAAAGAAGGAAGGAACCAACAAAAGAAAAGAAGTCTGGGTGGCTGACTGCCAACAGACGAAATCAAAGGAAACCAAGACGTATGAGCCCCAGTATGAGTACAACAAGGATTGCTATTCAATCTTGATGGAGATTAAAGACAAGTTCGAGTTAGAAAAGCCTCAGCCCTTGAGAGGGCCGACCTAGTACAGAAACAAGAACAAGTACTGTCATTACCACAAAGACGTGGGGCAGGACACGAATGACGTTAACCATTTGAAGAGATTGCTAGATAAGATGGCCGAAAAGGGCATGCTCAACTCGTATGTTCTAAAGTCCAAGTTCACCTACTCTCGAACAAACAACAAATCCGAGAAGAAGAAAAACAAAGAAAAAGAAGATGATGGAAACATCACTGACTCGGGATTTGTGGCCATTATATCAGGCGGCTTTATTGCAGGAGGCATGACCATGAAAGGAATTAAGCAAGATGCTTGGAATTTTGAAAATGTAATGCACAGCAAAAGGGTGAAGGCGGAGCTCTTTCTAGAGGTAATTGTCTGCTAGGCAGACCGAGGTTCGATCAAAGACCCTTACAATGACCCCATGATGTTCATCTTGAAGGTTGCCAATTTGAAGGTCGACCAGGTGTTAATAGATACATGCAGTTCATCCGACATAATCAGTTTATCTTGTTTGAAAAACTTGAAGTTTCCAGAGGATGCCCTTAAGGATATTTCCCACCCGTTGGTCGGGTTTGGTGGGAGCATTATTCACTCGGTTGGACGGATAAACTTATCCGTCCGATTTGGTCCAAAGGGAGAAGGAAGGGATATGGTCGTTCTCTTCCTAGTTGTTAAGGAACTTACAGGCTATAATGTTATCCTTGGCCGCCCCACTTTAACATCAGCAAAGGCAGTAATCGTCCCACATTTAATGCTGAAGAAGTTTGAGTGGTCTGATGGGCAGATAGGTTCCATTCAAGGAAATCAGAACATAGCAAAAGAATGCAATCAGTTGGTCGTGAAGCCAACAACTCGTGGACGAGGAAAAGCGTCCAAGCAAAATTCTTAAGAAGGGTCACTACAAGCATACCAGGTCGGCCAGAAGTGCAAGTCGATTAAGAAAGAGCAAGCATAGCAGCTAATGACCGTCGGCCGGCCAGAAAAGTTAAGGCCACAGCCAGGCGGCGATCATACGGACATAGTGCTCGACCCAAACTAGCTTGATCGAACGGTCAAAGTGGGCACTATGGCCATAAGCTTGCTTGGGATGACTTAGTGAATTTGTTAAGAGAATTCATAGATATGTGTGTTTGCTTTCGAAGTTCATGAGATGCTGGGTAAGCCCAGACTTAGCTGTTCACAAGCTGGTTCTGAATCCAACTGTGAAGCTTGTTCGGCTGGAAAAAGAGAAACCGTGGGGAAGAAAGGAATCAGGCGGCCGCAGCTAAAGTCAAAAAGCTGCTGGACGCCGGCTTCATTTGGCAATGTCACTATCCCGATTGGGTAGAAAATGTAGTTCTTGTGAAGAAGTCGAATGGAACTTGGAGAATGTGCGTAGACTACAACGACCTCAACAAGGCATGCCCTAAGGATAGTTTTCCCTTGCCTAAAATTGACCGTCTAGTTGATTCAACGGTCGGGCATGCCCTGATGAGCTTTATGAACGCATACTCCGAATTTCATCAAATTCCTTTGTGGGAAGAAGATCAAGAGAAAACAGCGTTTGTGACTGAGCAGGGGCTATATTGCTACAAGGTTATGCCATTCGGCCTGGAGAATGCCCCTGCCACATTTCAAAGACTTGTGAATATGGTCTTCAGAGTTCAGATCGACCAGAACTTGGAAGCTTATATTGATGATATGATTGTTAAATCTAAGAGGCCGACCGACCATTTGAAGGAGCTCCGAGAAACATTTATCGAACTCAAGCGGCATAAGATGATGTTAAATCCAAAGAGGTTTGTCTTTGGTGTTGAGTCCAACAAATTTCTCAGATTTTTAATTGATCAGCGCGGCATTGAGGCTAACCCGGAGAAGATCCAGGCGGTCTTAGACATGAAATTGCCAAGAACCATAAAAAAAGTTCAAAGGCTGAGCAGCTGTTTAGCTGCGCTCGGACGATTTCTATCAAGATCAGGGGATAAGTACCGTTATTTTTTCCAGACGATTAAAAAGAAAGCAATGTTCAAGTGGACAGAGGAGGTCGAGGAAGCCTTTATACAGTGGAAAAATCATTTGCATACCCTTCCTTGGCTCTTCAGTCCACTCAAAGATGAGAAGCTATATATGTATCTTGCAATTTCAAATCATTCCTTAAGTGTCGTCCTGCTTGTTGAAAGGGACGGCCATTAGATCCTTGTGTATTTCATCAGCCATGTTTTGCATAATGTCGAGCTTAGGTATCCACCCATTGAAAAGTTCGGCTTGGAATTTTTCATGGCATCAAAGAAGCTAAGGCCCTATTTTCTTGCTCACTCGATTGTGGTCTACACGGACCAATAGTTGAAGAATCCGTTCATAACATTGGAGGCCAGTGACCTAATGCTTAAATGGGCCTTAGAATTGAGAGGATTCAATATCACATTCGAACCTAGAAAAGCAATCAAGAGGCAAGCCTTTGAAA
Organism: Chenopodium quinoa; assembly: GCF_001683475.1. Taxonomy (NCBI): domain Eukaryota; kingdom Viridiplantae; phylum Streptophyta; class Magnoliopsida; order Caryophyllales; family Amaranthaceae; genus Chenopodium; species Chenopodium quinoa. The sequence continues at coordinate 1,069,103 of NW_018744464.1, forward strand.
ATTTCTTGGCCGAAATGACACGGCCGAACTTACAGCTGCCAGGGGATCAGATCTGGAAAGATTTTGTGGATGGAAGTGCAACATCAACCAGATGTGGCGCTGGTATCATATGTAAATCTCCGAAAGGAGACAAGTTTGAATACTCGTTGAGATTCTAGTTTCAAGCCTCTAATAACAAGGCTGAGTAAGAAGCCCTCTTAGCCGGCCTTAGAATGTGTAAGGCGGTTAGGGTAACAAAATTGATGCTAGCTAGAACTCTCAGCTGATAGTCAGCCAAGTGAATGGTGACTATGAGGCCAGGCAGCCGGCCATGATGAAGTATCTTCATATGGTGAAGGATGAGGCTGAGAGCCTAGAACACTTCATACTGCAACAAGTTCCCCGGTCCGAGAATCATTAGGCGGGCGCCCTCTCCAAGCTAGCTTCCTCAGCATCATGTGATACTCCAAGATCTGTGTTCTGGGAAGTCAAGGAAAAGAGGAGTATCGATGCCGAGCTTGTGAAAATCATCAACAAAAGCTCCACATGGATGAACGGAATTATCTCCTATTTCAAGGATGGAGTTCTTCCGGACGACCCTAAAGAGAGCTGGTTAATGAAGAAGAAGGCGGCATGGTTTGATATGAAAGGGGAGGACTTGTTTAAAAAAGCTTTTGTGAAGCCCTACTTGAAAAGTATTACGCCTGAGAAGGGGCATGAGGTGTTGGAAGACCTCTACCAGGGGCATTGCGGATCACACATAGGCGGACGAGCTTTAGCTGAAAAAGTTACCCATCTGGGGTAGTACTGGGCGAGCATGAATTCAAACTCCATGGAAACGGTGAAAAAATGTGACAAGTGCCAAATATTTGCAACCCTCATTCACCGCCTGGTAAATAGCTTGTCGGCTATAAGTAGTCCACTTCCCTTTGCAAAATAAGGCATGGACATCTTGGGGCCATATACTCCAGCATCCGGGCAGAGGCGGTATGTGTTAGTAGCTGTTGACTGCTTCACACAGTGGGTCGAAGCTGAGGCCGTCCGTGGGATCAAATGGAGAGATGTACCTGCCTTCATCTGGAAGAGCATTGTCACACGCTTTGGTGTGCCGCAATCAATGGTGTTCAACAATGGACCACAATTTGAGAATAACTAACTCAAGGACTGGTTAAGCGACTAGGGCATAACGCATTGTTTTGCCTCGGTCGGACGCTCAAAGGCAAATGGCCAAGTTGAAGCATACAACAAGTTGATCTCCAATGGCATATATCAAGCGCAAGCTTGAGAAAGTAGGCGGCCTATGGGCTGATGAGTTGGTCAATGTGTTATGGTCCATTCGTACGACAGCAAAAAGTTCAACAGGGGAGTCCCCATTTTTTCTGGTTTATGGTGCTGAGGTCATGCTCCCAATTGAGATGTATGAGCCCACTCTCCGAGCAATGATATATGATGAATTGACCAATTAGAAGGCTTTAAAGAGCGCCCTAGACTTTCTTCTAGAAGCTAGGGGCAATGCGGCGCTGAGACACGAAATTTATCTTCTAAGGATGACTAGGGCATACAATCGTAAAGTGTCTAAGCGACCGCTTAAGATTAGTGACTTAGTCTTAAGAAAGATGGAAGCGGTAGGCCGGGCAAATGAGGATGGAAAGTTAACCCCAAACTGGGAAGGGCCTTACCGGATCGGGGAAGAAGTCCGAGATGGTACATACCGTCTCGAAGCCTTGGATGGCCATCCTATTCCTAATACGTGGAATACGGACAATCTGAAAAAATATTATTTATAAATCTTCGTACTTAGCCAAAAGTTGTATATACAATTAGGCCTAAACGGCCGAGCAATGTAATTAAAGCCATACGACTGAAAACAATGTAATTTTAACAATATTAATGAAAAGGTCAAATATTGTTATTGTAACACCCCAATAATTCTCTCTTTAAAACCTGTATTAACCTGTAATCACCTATAAATACTTTTAATAACCTGTGAGAGAATTACTGGCGTGCTACCGCCACGTGTTCAAACGTTAAGGCTAGTTTCAGAAATCAGCAACGGAAAACTAACTTAGTTTTAAAAAGAATATAAGTTTCAAAACTAAAAGTCAAAACTCAATTTAGTCTTACAAGTTAGAACCATGACGACCCTTATTCAAAACCCAATAAAATAGGAAGCGAGCAGAGTTAGAGTCAAAATAACATCATTTTATGATATGAAATAAGCTAAATGATTAACCAACGCTCCACTCAAATATCATCACCCTGATGCAAGTTCAGTTTATGCAGAAACCTGTGATTAATCTGCTCCCCAATATTACAAGTGTAAGAATTGGATCATTATAGTGTCATTGAAGGCGAAGGCCATGACCAAAAGAAACACACAAAAGCACGTCATCAGCAACGTTGAGTACATACAAGCTACAAAACACAGTAAAGAGCCTTAGCATGATACTAACAAGCATTCCATACACTCAATATAATCATTGACTCGAACACATGATTCAATTGTTACTTATTACAAAGTTTTCTCTAGATAGCATTGATTACTTCATTAATTTGTTTGGATTAAGCAATATACCAGGTTGTCCCATGTGCTCCATTCCGGAACATTGATTAAGAAAACCCTATGCCTCCTTTCGGAAGACATTAATAAACATCCAATGGCAGACGAGCGCGACTCCGTGGCCATAGCTAGTATGAGATCTCATCTAACTCATTATAATTTTAAAAGAATTTTAAACAAGAGACTCGTAGATCAGACGACCTCTGAAAAGTACACAGCTAATACCCCGTGAACCCCAACCCTTGTTTGTCATTACTCTAGATGTGCACAAATCCAGAGTTTTATTGCTTATCCTTCTTGCACTTTACGTGATTTACCAGTTTAAATTTGGTGATGACTCATATGCAAACAACACAACCAATCATACATCAATCATTCAAATCATTCAAGTTTCCAATTCAATTCTTAATTTATCAGTGACAAACAACATTTATTATTGAATCCTTTAACTACCTCGGTGTATAAACACCTTAAATGCATAAGGCACCTCATATCCACAATCTTGTCTAGTAAGACTTTAATTCTTCCTTTACTCATTCCATTTCAATACAAATGAATAAGTAATTAAAATGATTCATTCCATATGTATACTTGTAGTTTTGCTTCTAAGCTCTCCTTGTAAAGTATTGGATAAATAATGCTCATAAGGAAAAATCAATGCAATTTCTCATACACGAATTAAAGCAATCATGACATTTATTATCAATCAACTCATTACCAAACAATTTCAACCAATCCACAAGTTCCCTAGCATGATTCTAGGTTTTTCCAAGTCCCTAAACATGCTCCTAAATCAAGGTTCCTCATATTCTTGTACGTACCTTGAGTACACAAACTGGTTGGCCACCTTAAGGCTAGAAGTCACCTTCTACGAAGTCCTCTCCAAACAGAACAACAATAGCTCAATTAATACCCAAGCAAACTATTTTACAGCAATACCAAATTACTTTAAAATCCTTTAAATCATTGAAATAATGCTCTTAAATTATTCCCAATAGACAAAGTTAATAATTTAGTAATTCAACTATAAGTTTATATGTTGAAATCATAAAAATATGGCTTATAGAAAAAATTTCAACAACTTTAAAGTGGTGTTATAAATCTGAAAATTCATTTTAAGCATGTAAAATAATCCCATAAACATTTCTACTTGAAACAATCATTATACAATACGTTAGTGTGTTGAGAACTTAAAAATCCATCATAAAACCATGATTTAAAGCTTTGTAAAGTTAAGATTAAAATCTGAAATTTCAGTTTAGTAGTAGAATATAGAAATACAAATATCTAAACTTGGAATATATTATTAGAATTCAATTATATTCATAAATACCCAATTAAACCTTCAAATTTCACAACCTAAACCCTAAAATATACATAATTTGAAATCTGAAATTTAGTTTATAATCATTGTAATTGAATTTAAACATAATTTTACACATACTATAATTAGATAATTTAATCTTCCCGCTTTAAATCCAAAAATCAGCTTTCTAAAAATCTGAAAATTATTTATACTCATCAAAAATTAAAGTTAGGATCATATTTAAACACAAAGTGGCTAATTCAGTCAATTATTCACGTTTTATGCCCAAAAATACGAAAAATTATGATTTCGAAACCCTAATTTCTTAATTATAAAATCTGAAAATTAACTATGTACTTAGTATATCATAAACTCCATAAATTTGCAACATAAACTCAATAAATTTGAAATATTCACCATGTATATGCATAATCAAATCATGATAGCAATAATTCATATAAAGATTAAATCTTTAAAGAAATTGAACAAAAAAAGAGGAAGATAGAAAAGAAGGGAAATGAGGGAAACCGGCTGGTGGTTCGGGCAGCAGCGACGGGTCACTGGTGGCAGTAGCAGTGCGGCGACGACACCAGCAGCGATTTTTTTTTTTTTTTTTTTTTTTTTTTTTGTGTGTGTGTGTATGTCGTGAGTGGGGAATGGGGGAAGCAGTGAAGGAGGAGTAATAAGGGGAAGCAGTATGAGGGTTTTGAGAGAAGTTTACTTGATTAAAAAAAATGAGGGTTTAGGCTCTTTTATTTTTTGTAGAATTAGAATGATAATCATAGCCCAAAGTGAGTAAAATTCTATTGAAATATAAGTTATCGTTTTTATTATTGTCAAATCTTTCCAAAAAAAAAGAAAATATTTATACAAGTATAAAATTATTATAAAATATTTGTATTCATAAAAATATATAATTATTATTTACTTAATAAAAATATGGGGGATTACTGTTATATTTGTTAATTACTTTGTACGTTTACTTATTGTTAAGCAGAAATGCCGACTAAAAACAAAAACAAGGGTGGCTTGCAAGATAGCAGCTCGACCCTTGAAGAGGGCAGAGCCGAATAAGTAATATAGCACAATGTAAGCCACCCAAAAATAGAATCGAAGCTGCTTGCAACATAGCAGCTCGGCCACTGAAGGGGCATGATCAGATGGCCGAGTAAAATGCCTAGCAAGGGCATCCGCCAGTTAGGCAACTCGGCCATAAAATCCAAAATGGCTAATCACTCCATCCAGCCCTAGAACGGTCGGACAGATGAAACATAAGATAACCTGAAAATTGCCTAAGGTATTTTTACCCAAAAGGCAAGGGCATACCTAGGCGTCCGAGCCTAATATATACTTATAAATAATCAAGTCGAAAAAAAATACTTGAGTTATCATGAGTGCGTCCGAGAGATAGCATTAAAGGATGACTATAAATTTATTCGGCATTCACCTAGTCCAAGAGCAACTTACAAGTTGTAAAATCTACTAAGTTAATCAAACCTTTTTGAGTATGGACTAGGCGAAGTGCCGAATAAAGGGGCATACCCCCAGTAAAGCATTTGTACGGAAAAGCATGAAAAATTGCTCAAAAATGCTAAGTATGAATGAAAGAAGAAAGCTTCATAAATTAAAGCCGTTCAAAACAAACCGCAAAAATAAAAAGAGAGTATATTACAAGACTGCTCAAAACAGGCGGCCAGAGATGAGATTTTTCAAAGACAAGGAAATAAAATTAAAGTACAAAAAGCTTTAAAACAGCTGCTGGAGGACCTGAGCTCTTCACTCAGCTGGCTTATCATCTTTGGCAGGCTTGATCCTCGACTGACTTCCCATTGCCGGACGCAGCGTCAGCGGGCTTCCCTTTGGCCGGCTCCTGCTCCTCCTCATCATTGTCTTCCTCGACTTCAGAGTCAGAGGAAGTCTCATCAAGAACGGGAGGAGGTTGCCCGATAACCTCGGCCTCCTCCTTGAGGCAGACATAGTTGAGGCACTTAGTGAAGCACTCCTCATAGTAGGCCGCCGTGCCCTCTTCGACCATCAAGGAGAAGGCCTCATAGAAGCGGCTCTTCAGCTTTTCCTTGGCTCTATGCTCTATACGGATGACCTCCGTGGGATCTATCGGCCGAGGGGCCTTCAACTGCTTGGACAAGTCCACAATGGACTTGTTCAAGTTCTCAACCTTAATTCTGAGGGAGTCCACTTGATCCAGGGCTGTCTGAAGAGCTTCCTGGGACGAGGCCAACTCATTTTTCAGTTTCTCAAACGCTTCAAAGCCCTCCTTCCACTGAGAGGCATTAGCAACCGCCTCTTCCCGCTCTAGCTGAAGCACTTGCCTAGCCAGCTTCTCTTTTTGGAGTGCATTGCCAATCTTGAAGACGTCCTCAGTTTGCCCAGCCGACTTCTCAAAGAGAGCCTTAAGGGCCGTTTCATAATGGAACTTCTACAAGGCCAGGTTGTCGGTGTTCTTGTCTTGTAGCCGGTTGATGGTGGCCTAGGCCGCCTTGATCTTCTCATTCTCCTTATCCTTCCACTCCTAGAGAAGCGCTGAGCCTGAGGAAGATCTGCATTCGGACGGAAACGCATCAACAAAAAAAAATTTGGAAAACAATCTAAGTATGAAAGTGAAATAAGCCATGGGAAGTTAGGAAATGCTATCTCGGCACTACAGTTGATCATTGGGCAAGGAAGCCCTCATGTATTCCGCGGAATTTGTCCCGCTGCTCCTTAGGGACAGCCTGTTGCATGGCCTCCCTAATAGCTTTTTGGTTAGCGCTTGTGAGCGATTAGCCGGGTTGCTTCTTGTGCATCTCCTCGGCAATGTCTGCATAAAACTAAGAAAATTGTTAAAATGAACAAGCAAGTTCTTAAAAACACAACTCAACATCAGTACGAAGATTCAGCTTACCATCGGAGAAAGATGGAGAAGATGGAAGGTTGAATGAAGGAGGGGGTATTGGCTCATCCCCTCACTCTTATGCATGGCAGCGCTTGTCCTTCGGCCGACTGAGAAGTAGCTTTCTGCCACTCAGATTTATCTACTACCTCGACATGCGGAGTCGAGGTCGAGTTGCCAATCATTTTTACCGGGGATGACTTACCCCCATCGTCCGCATGGACGGACTCATCATGGACCGCCTCAGTTTGCGGATCCTAAGGCTTGGAGACCTTACTAGGTGATAGCTGGGGTGGCTCTCCTTCAGGCTGCTTCGAATCAGTCTACGGTGTGACCTTGGCTGCTTTGGTGGAAGACTTGGCCCTTGAGGCTGTTGTCTTCTTGGCTTTGGACGATTGGCTGTCCTTGGAAGCAGAAGCCGGCTGCTTTCTCTTCGACCGAAGAGTAGGAGTTTCCGCCTGAAAGAAACAAGATAAAGTCAGATGAAATGAACAAGCGTCCGAGTAAAGTTGAGAAGGAACACCTTCCCAACCAATCAACTCGGCAAACATAGGCAAAAGACAGTGTCTGAGTGAAACCAGATAGGATATCTTTCTTAACGTATCAGCTCGGCACAAAAACAAGTTGAATTACGTTTGAGTAAAATGGAGAAAGACTCTTCCTCCCACACACCAACTTGGCAAAAAAAAAAAATGAATAAGAGAAGAACATATTTTCAATATCTCCTTAGCCTAGTGGTGGTGTTGTTGGTGAAGTTTGTACCGCGCTAAGTCTAGATTGAACATGTTAACCTTCCCCTTTTGCCCCGGATCCAACATTCCGAGAGCTACGTCTGAGGAAGAAAAAGGAGGAAGAAATGTTAGAATATTTATATGTTGCAAATAGCATTCGAACGGCTAAGCTAAGTTATAAGGTTCCACCTTGAGGGTATTTCTGGTATAGGCCACAGGCCGACATGAAAACTGGGTTCCTAAGCCACACGACCAGAGGAATCCAATTGAGTGGCACGATCGCCGTCTTTCCATCCCTGACTACCTTTCTAACTCCGAAGTAGTCTAGTTGATGCATGTAGTCAGGGTGAACTAGCGGCTTTCTAGGTCTATGCTGCCCGCGACCAAGCTGAATTGGATCAGCATTGATCCGATTCATCCGCAAGTTAAACTGTTCATTCCTTATCTTAATGCGGTAGAATCGGTGCTTCCAGTGTTTCCACTTGGACGGCCTATCCATCACCACCATATAATATCTCTGGGTGCTCATAATAAACCACCTGTCCGTGCCAGCATCCAAGTGGACCATGGAATGCATATCACAAAAAACTGGGACGTCTGGCTGAAGCCTTGACAAAGGCAAGTCACCAGATAGCCAAAAATATTTAACCAACTATTCGGCACCAGCTGGAAGATTGCAATGTTGTATTCGTCTAGGAGCTCCTGGCCGAACGGATGAAGAGGGAAGCGAAGGCCCACTTCCAAAGCAACGTGGTAGACGCTGAAGCATTTCCGCTGCCGCTTACTCTCCCAGGCGATCACCGAGTAAGAGCGAGTAAGCGCTACGATTTCGTAGCCTTCTCCTAGGTGGAGGAACTTTGTGAACTCCTCAAACTTTAAGTGTACGAAGTTCAAGGCAGTGTCGCCAACCGTACAGGCGTACGGGTCCTTGAAATTATCAACATTTAGTTCCTCGGCCGCCTAATCGGCGTCCAGGTTCTCAGCCTCTCCTTCAACAGTTTGTGGAGTGGCCCCAAATTCAAAGGACAACATTGTGTCCAGCTCAGTAGCTTCGGCTGAGCTCCCTCCCCTGGAGCCTTGGCCGCCTCCAAAAACAATGATGCTTTTAGGCACCAAGGGCCTCTTGCCCTTATCTTTCTTTCTCCCAACGTCCGCCTGGTTTCCAAAAGGAGGAGTGCTGCAAGGGGGCAGCTCGGCCGGTTCAGCAATATTAATGCCAGTTCTAGGCCTGGCCGACCTGATAGTTTGGATTGGGGGTTGTTGAGGATTTTGGACGGAGACCCCATCGTCCGCTTGAGAAAAGGAAGGATGTCTTCCAGAAGATGGCAGCTCGGACGACATCATGACCGAGCTGGCGAATTGAGGGAAGCGTAGTTCCGAATTTTGCCCGGACGCATCCATGATAGAAGAAGTGCCTGGCTGATTTTGGCGCTCTTCAAGGGATGTAGTCACTTCGACCACGGAGCATTCACTACCGCTAAAAACGGTTGTATTTGTGGTCTCCCCGTCAGTATTACTCGGATTATAAGGGACTAAGGGGACCACCATATTCCCATCAGGGTTTCTAGGGACGTCTTGTTTATACGTTTTCCTCGTACGCGCCATGTTCGACTGCAAGGATAGAGAAGAATAGGTTGGGGTGAGTTGGTACGCACTAGAAATGGACCCACTCCATAGAGAGGAGGACTCATCCCCATCCATTCTTGACTCCTCAGTCCCAGGCGAACGGCTGGCCTTATGAGGAGAAACAACGAAGCCGAGTGTTGTGCCAGTTTGTGTTTATAAAAATAAAACAAGTAAAAGAAAAAGGGAAGAAGTAAAGAAGAGCAGGCGGTTACCTCCGTACGTGTAGAAAACGTTGAAAGTCTGTAAGGTTGACCGAAAAACTTAAAAATCTAACCGAAAACCTCAAACGCACGGCTGAGCTCTCGGAGATTTTGAAGGAAAACTGCTTTCTCTCTCTAAAAATCTCTGACTTCTCTCTAAATTCTCAAATTTCCAAAGTGCCAAAATGAAGTCAAACACCTTCTATTTATAGGCCAAATTTATGAGGGAAAAATGGTAAAACTATCTTTCCCGCCCAAGAATTTGAATGGTAAATTTTCGAAAAAGTTTAACCTGGAAGTTGAATGGCTAAAAAACTGCTCCATCATCTAAGACAGGAAGAGATACGGACACTCTAACAGCGCGTTAAAATAGATAGCCAGGTCATCGGAATTCGAACCGCCACTCCGAAAAATATGATGACAGGTGTTCCCTATGAAGCCATTCGACACAATTCGTTCACCCGATTTTAAGACTTTAAAGTCTTCTAAGGAAATCGGCGGACTAAACAAGGCGTCCAACCCAAAGGAGAGATCCCTCTGATAGATGAAAAATGCTCAAAAACACCTAAGTACTTGGACGTATCCAGACAAGTAGAATATTAGAGGAGGCGGCCCATATGGTACGGGTCACCACCTTTGAGGGGCAAATGTTTAAGGTAAAAATACCCCAACATGTGGTCTAATCCCATAGTGGCACGTGGCCCAATCATTGGGCGACATGTGTCACTATAAGAAGATGACACGTGTTAAAAACGTAAAGAGCACCTGAAATGAGAGCAAAGGGCCTCCTTACATCAGGAGGCCCAAATCCCGTGAAAGCTGCAAAACGGCGCCTCCATTGGACACTTGCCTACTCCTGATTGTGCCGCCAATCAGAGCACGAAATTATAGGGTATTAACCCTAAAGGGGCACACTTCCCCGCCCCTATAAATACCCTAATCATTTATGATGGGAGTGGTGGATGAAGACATCATTCTAAGAGCATTAAAAGCTTCAACTTCTCTCTACTTTCTCTCTCTACATTTATCTCGCTTTCCGGTCACTAATTTGATCGTCGGAGGCGAATATTCCGTTAAACCGAATATTCGTTATTTTGCAGGCGTCGAAGACCGTCTGGCTATATTCGCAACCAGTATCCCGAGGGATTCCAAAAAACCCCGAAACAAATCCCGCTTACTATAATTGCCAAGCATATTCACACATCCTCAGTAGGAGCGCTTCAATATACGCCTACAATAAGTCAAGGCTACAATTGTATGAGTTGAAGGAAAGGTTACCTCCGTGTTCATACAATTGGAAGAGACGATTGATCTTCAGTACTCGCTAAGGAAATTACACTATTGCTTGGCTATTAAGCCTAGTGAAAACTAAGAAAGGTGTAAAGAAAGATTAAAGAAAAGGAAACTCTTCCTATATTATAGGCAAATATCATGCAATTTTCTCCCACTTAATTTCATAACCTCTACTTGGTTATAACTCTTGGCGCCAATTTGCTTTAATTTTAAATTCTCTAATTGCTCAAACTCGGTCTTAACTTACTTGTCTCTTGGGCTTCACCTTTGGACCTTGATCCTTAACTACATTCTCCATCACTAGACCGTATTACTCTAGCAAAATAACTTTATTTTTATAATCAACCTTCATAGGTCAAACACTATAGTCAACATAAGTCAAGAAATTTTAATTTTGGTGTAACAGGTCTTTAGGCAATTAGAAGAGTTTATTGGTCTCATTCGATCTATTTAATGAGAGACTTAAAATGGGGACCATTTTGATACCATGACTAGATGTATACTGTATAAACATGGAAAAAATAACCAAAACCAAATACTCCAATATGTTAGATCTAGTTTCATCTCATGAAAAACGTAATTGCAATATCAAATATACATCATTACATGATAAACTTAAAAAATTCAATAATACCTACATAGATAAAACCACCAAAATTCTAAACTTCAATAAACTATCTATCGACTAAATAATTCAGCAAAAATAGACAAAATAACCAAAAATACATGATTGTAAATAGAGTTGTCAATTTGGGTGTTCTGGTCAAGTAAATGTGGTTTAGGTCTAGTCGGGTCAATTTGGGTTAATGGACTCTAAGCGAGTCAGGCTTGGGTTGGATTAATAACAGGTCGAGGTTGAATTCGGATCGAGTTAGTATCACCGAGTTGAATTCGGGTTGCAATAGGTTAGAACGGGCTAAGGTCATTCTCATATTCAAGTTGGCTTGGTTAAGGTCAATAATTTTCTGGTTACATTTAAATAGGGTCATCTCGGGGTCGGGTAATGTTCAAGTTCAAGCCTCGAATACTCATGTTAACTTGGGTCTTCGGTTAGTTTTAGCTTGGGTAAATTTGTTAACATGACACCATTTTTGTAGGTTCAAACAGGTCGGGTGATGACCGCGATCGAGTAAATTTTCTGGTTCGATTATTATCAGATCAATATCAAGTTCGGGTTCAAACATTTTCAAGTTCAATTCAAGTTAAGTCATTATCAAGTTTGAGTCTCTGGGAAAACTTTTCATGTTTTATTTTTTTTGTTTGCCTTATTGACACAAGCACACAATCTATATGGCATTATATTCATATAATATTCTCTCATTTTTTCAACAAACATCTTAGTCTTAATAAATAGAATTTAGATGGGAGTATGTAACTATATAACATTAAGGTGGTCTTAGTTGAATTCAAGTTGAGTTGAATGCATATCAAGTAATTATCAAGTCAAGTTAAATCCGAGTTGGGTCAATGACATGTTGAATTGAAATCAAGTCGGATCACAAAGGGAATGAATTTTGACTTCGGTCGGGTAAATAACAAGTTGGGTTGAATATGGGTAGGGTCAATAACATGTCGGTTGAAACCGGGTCAGTTTAGTTATAAGTCAAGTTGAATTTGGGTTGCAATGGGTTAAAACAGGTTTAGGTCATTTAGTTGTCGGGTTATATTCAGGTCAAATCATGTTCAAGTTTGGTCGTTTGGGTCTCGAATACTCAGGTTAACCATGGTCTCGGTTTGGTTTGAGGTTGTGTTACACCCCAAAAATTCGGGTCTTTGGAAAACGATAAGAGTAACCTTTTTACCTTTCAAAACCAACCATCGAACCTTGGGAGTGTTACTGCTACACTTATTTTCCATAGAAAATAAATACAAATCAAAACAAAATACCATTTTATAAACTAAGTGATCTGAGTGGCGGCAAGAATAAAATAGGCATTACATCCAAACTGTAAAACATGTTAAAAACATCAATTAAAAGGAAAATAAATAAGTTCAGAATTAACTAAATTGTCTTAGCTACGTGATTAATCTAACGTCTCCTCACAAGTAATCGAGTGCCCTCTTACCAACCTGCAAAATAAATCAGAAACAAGGAAAGAGAGAAAACTCCCAAAATCAGATAAACTGAGTAATACCAACTTCATCCCGTAAAATAATAAATTTAGTTCGAAAAACATTTTACACAACACAACTTCATCGACATTATAATAATAAGTCAAAATCAAGTTGTCACATAAAATTTATTACTTTAGTTAAGAAAGGGAAAGAGAACGCCAGTAAGCCGGGACTAGTCCTTGTCACCACCTACTTTACAGAGGGTCGCGCGTAACCCCAAATGGCCATAAATTAAACAGAATGTCCCTAGTGTGCACACCCCTCACTAATACCCAGTGATTAGGAGTAATATACATTAATTTAAAGCAACTAGTAGCAACCATAACTACTAGTGGGAAACATGTTCTTCACCCTTTCGGGTTTCATTTCCCTTCTTAATTTAATGTACATTTTAATAGATTAAATTGCCCCATCACATTGCACACAAGTATTGCACAAATCAATTTAATCTCAAGTGACAGTATTTCAATTTCAATATTATTAGAACATAGTCATTTAACATGACATATTAGTTACAACTCGTTTCCCAATAGGCCTTGGAGACCATCAATCACATATAATCAATCGACCAATTTCAAAGATAAAAAAAAATACTTATACAATACCAATTAATCAAATTTTCGAAAATATTTATACTAGTACACAATTATAGAAAACTAGTATATAATTTGATTCCATAATATCACACAGTAACACACTCATCACATATAATTACACAAGCACATAATTGGCACACATCTCAAAACAATTTCCTAACGGGATTCTAAAGATGATGGACACAGAAAATTACCTTGAGTTGCGCGTGAATCTCAAGGTAAGTAACCTCCAAAACATTCACCTAGTAGCCTTCGTCTACAATTAAACAAATAAATGGCCTACGTTAGATAATTATACCACTAATAAAAAACAATTGGGCGTAAGATTAATATAGTACCGCCCATAATCAAATCACCCCAAAATTAACATCTAATTGAATAATTGAATGATGACCATTTAGCTTCGGTAAACATAACTCAAAGGTAAAAAAAATGTTTTTTTTTTAAATAAAATAAAAATAAAACAGCTAATGATTTACTAAGAATCCAAAACAAGATTGGAAAGTGACGAGTTGCAGTGTTCAATGCTTTCCCCTTTTTTTTTATTAAAAAAAACGAATAACGTAATTAATTAAGAAACCAAAACTAGAAAAAACAGAGGTGATGAGTTTTTGAAGTACTGAGTTCCGAACTCGATGTTTCGATTATCAGATACTTTTATTTCCTTTTCTTTAAGGCTTCCATTTGAGAAGAAAATAATTAAAAAGGAAAGAGTATATATATATATATATATATATATATATATATATATATATATATATATATATATATATATATATATATATATATATATATATATATATTATATATATATATATATATATATATATATATATATATATATATATATATATATATATATATATATATATATATATATATATATAGATAATCTATATATATAAAGTTCTAGGAAATGCTCGTAGGATGGCTATTATTGTATGAAAATTCGATCATAGATAATCTTTCGTCCCACGATCCACCAAAGTCCATCACACAAGCTCTCAACATGTCCTCCAGGGTCTGAATTGTTCTCTCTGTTTGTCCATCTGTAGCAGGGTGAAACGCTGTGCTAAAGTTCAGGATAGTGCCAAATGCTTGCTGAAACATTTCCTAGAACTTTGATAAAAATCTGGGATCTCTGTCTGAAATGATATCTTTAGCAACTCCATGTAGTCTCACAATTTCTTTCACATAGGCTTCTGCCAACTGATTCACACTCTGAGTGTCCTTTTTTGCTATGAATCTTGCTGTCTTCGTTAAGCGATCAACTATGACCCAAATAGCATTCTTTGCTTCCCTTATAAGTGGTAATCTCATCACAAAATCCATAGAGATAGACTCCCATTTCCATCCTGGCACATCTAACGATTGCAATTTCCCTCTAGGTCTCATATGTTGTATCTTCACTTTCTGACATGTAAGGCACTTTGCCACAAACTTGGCTACTTCACGCTTCATGTTCGACCACCAAAAATGTTGCTTAAGATCTTTATAGAGCTTATCTCCTCCCGGGTGTACAGAGTACGGGGTGTTGTGAGCTTCTTCTAAAATATTCCTTTTGAGATCTTCATCTTTAGGAATACACCATCTCCCTTTGTATTTCACTGTGTTCCACTATCATCGACATCAAACTCAGTTGTTGCTCCCTCTTCTTTCATCTTTCTCACCTTGGTCAACCACTCATCGAGCATTTGCTTCTCACGAATCTCATCATATATGGTAGGTTTGACTGACATTGCATTCAACTGAGTGTTCACCTGGCCATACTCCATCACCTCCTATTTCAACTTCCTAAATTCATCACAAAGTTCCTTGGCTAAAACCATCAAGTTCACTGTATGACTTGTCTTCCTACTTAAAGCATCAGCTACCTTGTTCACCTTTCCTTCGTGATATAGAATCTCTGGGTTGAAATCAGTTAGCACCTCAAGACATTTCCTTTGTCTCATGGTCAAATGACTGTTTGAATATGTATTTCAGACTTTTATGGTCCGTATACACCTTACATCTCACACCATACAAGTAATGTCTCCAGATCTTGAGAGCAAATACCACAGCTCCTAGCTCCAAATCATGAGTAGGGTAATTCTGTTCATGCTGCTTGAGCTTCCTTGATGCATAGGCTACAACCTTCCCATGTTGCATAAGTACACACCCAAAGCTATTCCTAGATGCGTCACTATAAAATTCAAACCCTTCAGTCCTTGATGGTAAGGTTAAGACTGGTGCTGAGGTAAGTCTTCGCTTCAATTCTTAGAAAGATTGCTCACACTTCTCATCCCACTGGAACTTAGTAGTTTTCTTCATCAAGTTTGTTAAGGGTTGAGCTATCCTCGAAAAGTCTTGCACGAATCTTTTATAGTATCCAGCAAGCCCTAAGAAACTCCTTACTTCAGTCATACTTGTTGGTCTTGGCCAATCAGAAACAACTCGGATCTTAGATGGGTCCACCGCAACTCCTTCCTTTGAGATCACATGGCCTAGAAATGCTAGCTTCTCTAACCAAAATTCACATTTTGAAAATTTGGCATACAACCTCTTTTCTCAAAGAATCTCCAACACTTTTCTTAGATGTCCTTTGTGTAGGGTTTCGTAGTGACCCGACACTACGCGGAAGGAAACCCTCCAAGACCCACCCCTTAATTAAAGCAATTAACAAGCATAATAAACTTAATCAAGCAAGACTAAGAACGAGAATTATACCTTTGTTGCGTTCTTTACTCCCGAAGAGCTCTTACTTCAAAATCCCGAAACTACGATATCTCCGACGGATTATACCCTCGACCCGACCCAAGCGTCCCAAGTCTTGAAGGTTAGTCAAGACCCGGACAAACAAAACTATGAGTTTTACGAATAAAAGGTTTACTCTAATTACAAGAGTTGCCTTTTTAATTCCACTCAAAGTTGTGTATTTCCCAATACCATGCCTTTGGTATTTATAGGGAAATGCACCCTTGAACTTCATTTTCCAACAAATGTGGGAGAATGAATAATTTTGATAATTAAATTATTTCCAAAATAAATTAATAATTAAATTCAATCACAATGCAACAAGTGTCAAGGGGAGAGAGAGGGTTAGGTGAGGACCATGAAGAGGTGGGGGGACCATTGCCTTGCTCCCCAAGGCTTTGCCCAAGCCTTGGTCCCCACCCCTCACAAAACTGCCACAATGCACTTGGGTGAGCTGGATGCTTGCCTTGCTGGCCAGCAAGCACAGCCACCCTAGCATGCCTAGCTGGCACATCACGCATCACCCAGCCCAGCACTTGCGTGCTGCTAGCGAGCCACGCCTTGTGCTGGGCGCTGCTGCCTTGCTATCGCAGACACACGCACATGCATGCGTGGTGCTGCTGCCTTGCTATCGCACACACACGCACATGCATGCGTGGTGCTGCTGCCTACCCCATCTCGCACATGCTCGCATAGCCAGCATGCGTGCTGCTAGCGAGCCACGCATGCTGGCCCCTTGCCTTGCCAGCCATACGCACCACCCTCGCACCACGCACCAGCCTTGCACCACGCACCAGCCTCGCATACACTCGCATGCTGCTGCTGCTGCGATGCCTTCCACGCACACGCACACAAGGCCTGCCATGGTGTTGTGCTTGTGCAAGGGGCCTGCGATGGTGCCTAGCACCCAGGAACGCATGCTGCGATGAAGTGCCATGCAAAGGCACGCATGTGCGTAGGCATGCTTGCTGTGATGATGCGATAGGCTAAGGCACAAGCACACGCACACACGCACTGGCCTAGCCATGCGATGGTGTTGTGCTTGTGCTGCAATGGTGTGATGGGCTGCTATGGTGCACCTAGTGCTTGCGATGGTCAGCGATAGTGCCTAGGTATCATGCTAGGGCTGCGATGGTGCGCCTAGCACACCTAGTGTGCTTAGGCTTGCGCCTAGCCATGCTAGGTGCATGCTAGCTCGACCTAGCCTAGCATCCACATGGCTAGGCCAGTGTGGTGCTAGGGCTATGTTCATACTTGTCGCTTTGTGATTTTATGATGCGCGGTCTCGACGCCCTAGGCTCGATATCCGACGTCTGTATTCGTAAAACTCTGTCGACTCATTAAATCCTGTCGGATTAATTCGTCGTCTCGAATCGGTGATTCGATTGGGTTCGACCCGAAGGGTTCAGTTAAGATTAAGCTGTAATATCAATTGTACCTCGATATTACTGATCTGAAGCAGCCTCCATCTAGGCATTCCGATCACTTGATCTTACTGAAGAATTAACTCTGTAATAATTTTCAACCCTCTATCGGAAGAATACACTTGTTGGAAGAACACCATTCCTTTCACTTCATGCTCTTTAGTATCCCTCGAGTACACCAAAATATCGTCTATGAACACCACCACAAACTTATCCAGATATGGCTGAAAAGTTCTATTCATAAGATCCATAAAAGCTGTCGGGGCATTAGTGAGTCCAAAAGGCACAACAGTGAACTCATAATGTACGCATCTCGTGCAAAAGGCTGTCTTTGGTATATCTTCCTCAGCAATCCTCAACTGATGGTATCCCGTTCTCAAGTCAATCTTTAAAAAGACCCCAACACCTTTAAGCTGATCAAACAAGTCCTCAATTCTGGGCAATGGATATCAGTTCTTTATAGTGACATTACTCAAACTCTCGGTAATCAATACACAACCTTAAGGTCTCGTCCTTCTTCCTCACAAACAAAACCGATGAGACACTTGGCCTTATATAGCCCTTCTCCAACAAATCTTCCAACTGTACCTTCAACTCTTTCATCTCTGCTGGTGCCATTCTATATGGTGCCTTAGAAATAGCTCCAGTCTCAGGCACTAAGTCTATTTTGAAATCCATCTCCCTAATTGGTGGCATCCCTGGGATTTCGTCTCGAAACACATCTTGGAACTCTCTCACCACTGGAATATGATCTATGGACTTCCCTTCCACACTCAGATCTTGCACATGGCATAAATAAATAAGGTAGCCTTTTCGGATATAAGAATGGAAAGTCATGGTAGACACAATATTGATCCCTGGTTTTGACACAATTCCCTAGTAAGAGATTCTATTCCCCCTTGGTCCCCTCAGAGACACCTTTTGGGTATGACACTTAATTTTAGCCTTATACTTGCTAAGCCAATCCATTCCCAATTTCACATCAAAGTCAGTTAAGTCAAACTGAATAAGGTTTACAAGCAACTCAGTTCCAGCCATGTTAACTGGAATGCCTTGGTATATGGATTTGCAAGGAACTACCTCCCCAAACGGAATTGTTATGTTGGTTTGACACAAAGATGAAGGTTTCAAAGCATGTTAATTTACAAAAGAAGTGGCTACAAAAGAATGAGATGCCCTAGAATCAAAAAGTAAGTAAGCAGGTTTTGAGTTCACGAGAAAAGTACCCGTCACCACATTAGCATTGGAGTCAATCTTGCTCTGATTCATGACATAGATTCTTCCATTGCTGGTCATACCATTGCCATTGTGGTTGCTTCCTCCGACATTGTTGTTGTTCTGACCATTCCCTCCTTGAGCATTGCCATTTTGGCCCTGAGAATTGTTGTTATTGAAGCGATTGTTGTAGTTTGAGTTCCTCCCATAACCACCTCCATTATTTCCATTGTTGTTACCTTGCCTCTAAGCTTGTTTATTGCCATTCTGCTTCTTTGGACACTCAAATTTCTTGTGACCAACCTCCCCACATTCAAAGCAAGTAAGCAAATCTCCATTGCAATTGTGTCCTAGATGGCTCTTGTCACATTTACGACATGGTCGATTGCGAGATCCTTGCTGATTCTGTTGTCCCTGGTTCCGGTGGTTATTGCTTCGATTGTTGTTGTTACGGCCTCTCAGCTGACCATTTCCACCGTTCCCATTGTTATTACCCCCGAGGTGTGGTCTCTTATCATATCCTTGATGGTTTGATGAGCACTCACCATTCCCCTTCCTTTTATGCCTATCCTTGACCTCCTGCTCATGCTTCAAAATCCTTTTGATATTGCAAGCTCTATCATAGGCCTCCTTATAGGTAGCAGCAGTACCAGCCCCAATCACCTTCTTTTGGATCCTAAAAGTCAATCCATCTTCAAACTTTTGAGCCTTGGATCTCTCATCAGGCACTACATTAGGACAAAACCTAGCATACTCGTTAAATTTCTCAGCATACTCATACACACTCATACCAGCAGTTTGGTTAAACCTACTGAACTCGCTGTACTTTTGTCTCTTGATATGTTCAGGAAAGAATCGATCCCTGATTGCTTTCTTAAAAGCCTCCTAGTTAAAGTTCTGTTGAGCTCTTATAGTGGCTCCTTCATTTTCCCACCAAATATCAGCAGCCTCATGTAAATAGAAAGTGGCTTGATCCACCTTTTGAGCATCAGGGGTACCAGTAGTTGTAAAAATCTTGTCAAAGTCACGTACCCAGTTCTCAACCAACATGGGATCTTCCTTCCCCATGAATAGTGGAGGTTTCAATGCAGCAACTTTCTTAGCCATGGCAGCTTGAGGGTCGTTGTCATTGTTGTTGTGGTTGTTGTTGTTGTTCAGCTGGTTTTGCAGCAACATTCCAAGGTTCTGGTTCATTTGCTCAAGAGCTCTCAACCTTGCAGCAAGTTGTTCGGGAGTCTCAGCCATTTTTGCAATTCTTCTCCAACGAGACCTAATGTAAACGTTGTAATTTTGCATACACAATCTGCACAATTTCAACACTGGTGTTACCACCATACACATTTTAACACGATTTATTAAGATCGTGTGAATTGCAATTAAATCAACAACCACATTCTTTCATGTAACACATCATTAGTACATATAGACAAGAATTAAGAAATTATTAAATCTCAATAACATTCATAGAGCCGGCCAATTTCCAAAACAAATAATGCATCAACTTAGCATTAGACTATAGATTCGCGCATTGCTTTTGTGATCCCACTATAATCCAACCCAGTCATTACTATACTTGACTAAAGTAAGCACAGGAAAATAAGAGCTTTGTTTTATATAAATACAATAGATATAAAAAAAAATGAGATGAATATACTTTATTAAGTTAATTAATAAACATAAAATGACAAATCATAAATATGTTTATCGAAAATTTATTTTATTGCAAAACTAAGAGAGAATGAAAATTATCTTTAAAATAACACATTAGCTATTGCTAATTAGTAAATAAACTACTGGTTACAAATAAACCAAAACTATACTATAGTTTCTATTCATAAGAAACTAGCTTTTATTTGTAAAAATATTATAAAAGTTTTAACTAAATAAGCTAAATGCAACTTAAAAAAAAAATTCAACCATCATTTTCCCCTTGACTCTCACGAGCTTCATTTTCCTGAGGCTCCTCATCATCATCATCATCCACGTTATAGTCATATTCCCGCTTAGCTTCCATCATCGCCTTCTCAAGGTATTCCATAGTAAGGATCCATCTTCCATTATAATAGTATTTATCATTTGGTTCACCTTCAATGTATAAATCAGCATACTTCTTCTTAAGTTGAGAATAGGGTCGCCTCACACGTAGTGTGTGTAAAAGAATTTTAGATCGTCTCTCCGGAGTAAGGTAATCGGATTGGCCCTTAAGTACATTGTAATGAAAATGTTCAACGCAAAGATTCAAACGGTAGATATAACGTCGAATGTCTTCATTGTACTTCATACGGATCATATAGGGAGAACCAGGTAATACATTTGTACTCTTCCTAGCACTGGAATTTCCTGCAGTTTTACGTTCTCGTACCATCGTCTAATAAAAGAAAATAAATAACCACATCATAAGTACTTAATAGAAGTACTATAAAACACATAGATCTCTTATTGTGACTCCCACACTCACGACTTTCCTAAGCTTAAATCTATTTACAAAACTTATATACAAGTTTTAAACCTAAGTCTTTAATTTAATTCATTTTAGTCCCTAAATTTTGAAAAACCTGGCTCTGATAACAATTTGTAACACCCCAAAAATTCGGGTCTTTGGAAAACGATAAGAGTAACCTTTTTACCTTTCAAAACCAACCATCGAACCTTGGGAGTGTTACTCCTACACTTATTTTCCATAGAAAATAAATACAAATCAAAACAAAATACCATTTTATAAACTAAGTGATCTGAGTGGCGGCAAGAATAAAATAGTCATTACATCCAAACTGTAAAACATTTTAAAAACATCAAATAAAAGGAAAATAAATAAGTTCAGAATTAACTAAATTGTCTTAGCTACGTGATTAATCTAACGTCTCCTCACAAGTAACCGAGTGCCCTCTTACCAACCTGCAAAATAAATCAGAAACAAGGAAAGAGAGAAAACAACCAAAATCAGATAAACTGAGTAATACCAACTCCATCCCGTAAAATAATAATTTTAGTTCGAAAAACATTTTACACAACACAACTTCATCGACATATAATAATAAGTCAAAATCAAGTTGTCACATAAAATTTATTACTTTAGTTAAGAAAGGGAAAGAGAACGCCAGTAAGTTGGGACTAGTCCTTGTCACCACCTACTTTACAGAGGGTCACGCGTAACCCCAAATGGCCATAAATTAAACAGAATGTCCCTAGTGTGCACACTCCTCACTATTACCCAGTGATTAGGAGCAATATACATTAATTTAAACCAACTAGTAGCAACCATAACTACTAGTGGGAAACCTGTTCTTCACCCTTTTGGGTTTCATTTCCCTTCTTAATTTAATGTACATTTTAATAGATTAAATTGCCCCATCACATTGCACACAAGTATTGCACAAATCAATTTAATCCCAAGTGACAGTATTTCAATTTCAATATTATTAGAACATAGTCATTTAATATGACATACTAGTTACAACTCATTTCCCAATAGGCCTTGGAAACCATCAATCACATATAATCAATCGACCAATTTCGAAGATAAAAAAAAATACTTATACGATACCAATCAATCAAATTTTCGAAAATATTTACACTAGTACACAATTATTGAAAACTAGTATATAATTTGATTCCATAATATCACACAGTAACACACTCATCACATATAATTACACAAGCACATAATTGGCACACATCTCAAAACAATTTCCTAACGGGATTCTAAAGATGATGGACACAGAAAATTACCTTGAGTTGCGCGTGAATCTCAAGGTAAGTAACCTCCAAAACATTCACCTAGTAGCCTTCGTCTACAATTAAACAAATAAATGGCCTACGTTAGGTAATTATACCACTAATAAAAACACAATTGGGCGTAAGATTAATATAGTACCGCCCATAATCAAATCACCCCAAAATTAACATCTAATTGAATAATTGAATGATGACCATTTAGCTTCGGTAAACATAACTCAAAGGTAAAAAAAAATGTTTTTTTTTTTGTAAATAAAATAAAAATGAAACAACTAATGATTTACTAAGAATCCAAAACAAGATGGGAAAAGGGACGAGTTGAAGTGGTCAATGTTTTCTCCTTTTTTTTTATTCAAAAAAAACTGAATAACGTGATTAATTAAGAAACCAAAACTAGAAAAACAGAAGTGATGAGTTTATGAAGTACTGAACTCAATGTTTCGATTATCAAATAATTTCATTTCCTTTTCTTCAAGGCTTCCATTTGAGAAGAAAATAATTAAAAAAAAAGAGTATATATATATATATATATATATATATATATATATATATATATATATATATATATATATATATATATATATATATATATATATATATATATATATATATATATATATATATATGTTCAAGGTAAAAGTTGAAGTAGTGATCATAGCTTACCAAGAATGAAGATGTAGAAGGATTTAGTATTTTTATTTTATTTTATTTTTATTTTTATTTTTATTTTTTTAAGGGATTGAAAATGACAGTGGAGAAGGATGATGAATATATTTATAAATCAATCTTGATGGTAGGTATCAGTCTAGAAGGTTTGTGGGATAGGATCAAAATTTGAAATTAAAACTGATTTTGTTACTAGCCTTTATCCGAAAAACCATTTATGCCATTTTTTTTAATTAATAAATCCGAAAATAATAATAATTATTAAATTATTTTTTGTTTATTATAATATTTAAATTTGAAAATACTATAATATTTAAATTTGAAAATAATTATTGTTTAGGGGATTTTTCGCCGCCACGTGGACCAATAAGCACCTGCAACGTGTGAACCACGTGGAACAATTAGGGACTGCCACATGTCATACTCCAGGAGGTCCAACATGGACCAACCAAGCCACGCCACGTGGCCCATAACCTGCCAACTTGGAAAACGGCAGTCAGAGGCCCGAATCCTGAGGCAAGCCCAATCAATCCTAGGTTTTGCCAGAAAACCTAATATTGGGCACGTACTTCGAGGCTATAAATACAGGTAATTAGCCTCCATTAAAGGAGAGATTAACTCATTCAGAGATTACCCCACGTGCATACTAATTGCTAGACCTTACTTAGCGTTAATTGCACTCCTTTCAAGGTCGCCCATCGCAACTAGCCTGATCACTCTTCACTTTGGAGGAACAAGATCACCTTTACTTTCCGCATCTTTTACTCCTAAACACATTCTAACTTGATCGTCAGAGGCGGAGCTCCCACCAACCGGAGTTTCCATCGTTTTGCAGGTACAGGCGCACGGATCCAGTCCCGGAATTGTAACTCTCTCGCAGGACATCAAAAAACCCCGAAACATTTTGGCGCCGTCTGTGGGGAGAGTACTTTCGAGATGGCATCACAGTCTGTACCAATTCTAAGTGAGAAGCGTCCCATGGACAACCCCCAGGTCTACTCAGACCAGGATACGGACAATGAAACTGAGGTCGAGCCTCGCACGGCCCCTGACGGGCCCCTTAGAGCTCGACGCACCCGTCCCACCGAAAGGAGGGAACGGGAGGACTGCCCGGCTGGATCCAGTCAACCAGTCGGTCCGCCGCTTGATGATCAACAGGCGGCCGAGGGATCTGCCCCCATCACCAGAAACAAACTCATGACCTTCATGAATAGTTTCAAAGTGGAGATCCAAGAACTTATCAACAAAAGGGCGACTGTTCCACCAAAGGAACAGTCGGCCAGAAGACCCTCCCAATCTGGGAGGACGAAGCCTGTAAAGGATCGGGAGGCGACTCCTTACCCCAGGCCTAGGGAGAGGGAGGGCTCAGTGATCGACCTAACTAAGTAATACTTCCCCTCACTAGGGAAGAGGAAGACTATCCATCATATTCAGCCGGACGGGTCCAAGAAAACATACTCCGATGCTCGAATGCTACTCAAGCAGAAGAAGAATGACCGACTATCAGAGTCGGCCTCCACGTCTGATTTTCAAGACAGTCTACACAATACCTCCATGAGGTTTTCAAAATCAAACTATGAGAGTCAGACGGGCGGCAACTCCTCTCGTTCTGGTTCCCAGAAGCATCATGCGGTACCGTATGTGCCTCCCCAGCCATACGTTCCGCAATCTCAATATTTCATGCAGCCTACTCCCTTTGGAGGATAGGCGGCAAGGAGTGTCCAACCCTTGGACTGGCAGCTTCGGCTGCTCAAGCTGGGAGAACAGCCGTCCGCTTTCTTCAAGGAAATAATAGAGGTCGTCCAGCCGGCCAAAGTAAAGAATGTGTTGGTAGGGGCCTATGATGGCACTACCAACCCGGAAGACCACTTGATGGCATACACCAACCTTATGTACCTCTAAGGGTTGGGTGATGCCACATAGTGTAAGTGTTTCCCGGCCACATTGAAGGGCATCGTCCAGCAATGGTTAGGCAACTTGCCGACTGGATGTATTAATAATTTCAAGACCCTCGCCTACTTGTTCACGTCAAATTTTTCAATGAACATCCTTGATAAAAAGACCACCCTTGACTTGGGGGCCATACAACAGGGAGAGAAGGAAGGACCGCGCTCCTACATCAGGAGGTTCAATTTGATGAAAATTCAGATACAGGAACTACCTGATGAAGTAGCTTACACGGACTTTTTCAAAGGTCTGAAGGACGGGTCGAACTTTTAATTTAACCTCGTTAGAAAGAGGGTGACCACCCTCCAAGAAGCAATGATGGAGGCGGACGCCTACATTCAGGAGACCAACCTATGCAATGTTGGAAAGCAGTCAGACCACAAGAAGCCCGACAAAAAAGAGAGCCGGTCACAACAGCCAGCCAAAAAGGAAAAAAGAAAAAGAAAAGAAATTTGGGTGGCTGACTCCTCTGAACAACCGTCCTAGAAGAAGAAGAAGGAATTCAAACCATACTCTCCCAAGTATGAGTTTAACAAGGATAGCTATGCCATCCTCAAGGAGATCAAGGACTGAATCTCAATTAAGAAGCCGGCTGCCATGAAGAGTTTTGTCAACAATCGGAACAAAGATAAATATTGCTATTACCATTTGGACATTAGTCACGACACCAATGAGTGTATCAGCCTCAAGAGCCTTTTGGACCGCCTGGCAGACAAAGGGGACCTCAATTCCTATGTCAAGAAATCAAAAGGTAACCAACAACCCAAACAGAAACAGGCGGGCAAGAAGAGGTCGACACCTACTAATAGTTTGGACACTGACGAAGCACAAATCTATACTATAGCAGGCGGCTTCGTAGGAGGAGGACCTACTATCCGGGGCAACAAGGACAACATTAGGCGGCTGGATATAAACTCAGTTGACCAGGGACAAGCCTCCAAGATCTCGTTTCCTGAAGTTGTCATTATTGAACAAGACTTCGGAAAAGTCAGGGGGCCGCATGACGACCCCATAGTAATTGAATGAAAGGTGGCCAACCAAAGAGTTGGTCGGATTCTTATTGATACTGGGAGCTCATCTGATCTCATCAGTCACAAGTGCTTGACAAAGCTCAAGTACAAGCCCGAGAGCATGCACCCGGTCTCCCATCCCTTAGTAGGATTTGGAGGAGGGGTCGTGCACCCAGTTGGACGGGTGGATCTGCCTATCCGCTTGGGCGAGAAAGGGGAGGGTTGTCACATGGTGGTTCGGTTCTTGGTGGTCGATGAACTTTTGGCCTACAACATGATCTTATGACGACCCACCCTTAATGACTCCAAAGTTGTCATCCTTCCCTCTCTCATGCTTTTCAAGTTTTAGAGGGATGATGGAACAGTTGGCTCCCTAAGGGGAGACCAAAAGATGGCCAGGGAGTGTTACCTCTCTGATATTAAGCCCACTGTGGCGGCATCCGGCCCTAGCGGAGATACTACGGACCTTGAGCAAATCAAGGAAGCCGCGCCTGCCCCATTAGCAGCCGGCAAGAAGAGAAAGGCCACCCATTTGGAGGCCGAGAGAAAAGAAAAACAATAGCAATCACTAGCCGAGGAGCGGTCAAATGAATTCCGCCCTCAGCCGGCTGGTGAACATGTAGACATCGTCTTGGACGACTCTCGCCCTGAGCGAACTGTTAAGGTCGGATCGATTGCTTTTGCTGAACTTGGTGTTGACCTGCACTAAGTGTTAAGGGAATTCAAAGATATATTTGCATTTGAAGTTCACGAGATGCCAGGCATAAGCCCGGATCTGGCCGTACATAAGCTCGTTGTGGATCCCAAAAAGAATTCGGTCAGGCAAAAGAAGAGGAACCATGGCGAAGAATGAAGCCAGGCGGCAGCCGCCGAGGTTAAGAAATTGCTCGACGCAGGATTCATTCGACAGTGTTACTTCCTAGACTGGGTTGCAAATGTTGTACTTGTAAAAAAGTCGAATGGGACCTGGCGCATGTGTGTAGATTACACAGACTTAAACAAGGCATGTCCCAAGGACGATTACCCGCTCCCAAAGATCAACAAGCTGGTCGACTCTACAGCCGGCCATGCCTTGATGAGCTTCATGGACGCCTACTCGGGCTTCCATCAGATACCCCTGTGGAAGAAAGATCAAGAGAAGACGACCTTCGTCACAGATCAGGGGTTGTTTTGTTATACTGTCAAGCCGTTCGGACTAAAGAATGCTCCTGCAACTTTCCAAATAATGATAAATACGGTCTTCTTCAACCAGATTGGAAGGAATGTGGAGGCGCACATAGATGATATGATTGTTAAATCTAAACTCCAGACGGACCACCTAGTTGACCTCCGAGAAACATTCACCACACTCAGGCGGCACCAGGTCATGCTCAATCCCAAGAAATGTGTTTTTGGTGTTGAGTCTGGGAAGTTCCAGGCTGTCATAGAGGCTAACCCCGAGAAGCTACAGGCGGTCATAGACATGCAGTTGCCCCGCACTGTCCGAGAAGTTCAAAAGCTTACGGGTTGCCTGACGGCATTAAGGAGATTCCTCAGCCGGTCGGGCGACAAGTGTCTCTACTTTTTCCAAGCTATCAAGAAGAAGATTCCTCTTTATGGCAGTAAAAAATTAAAGCCTTAATTTTTAGCACATCCGATTGTAGTCTACACCGACCAGCCAATCAAGCGGCCACTGACAACCATGGAGTCGTCAGGCCGAATGATCAAATGGGCCATCGAGATCCAAAGTCTAGGCCGACTGATCCTGAGAACTTTGAGCAAGTCTGGAAAGTCTATGTGGACGGGAACTCCACAATGAACGGTTGTGGTGCAGATGCCATATGTCAGTCTCCTGAAGGGGACAGGTACGAGTATGCACTGTTTCAAGCCTCCAACAATGAGGCGGAATATGAAGCCCTTTTGGCTGGCATCCGCATGTGTAAGGCGGCTGGGGCAAGGAAGATAGCCGCCTGTTCTGACTCACAACTGATCGTAAGCCAATACCATGGTAACTATGAAGCCACACATCCGGCCATGATCAAGTACCTTCAGGCGGTAAAGCAGGAGGCCAGGACACTATAAGAGATTCACCTAAATCAAGTGCCCAGGTCTGAGAATAACCAGCGGACGCCCTCTCTAAACTGGCATCATCAGCCTCCTGTGACACACCTAGGACGGTTTTCTAGGAAGTGATGGATAAAAGAAGCATTGAGGAGGACCCTATTGGGATCCTAGACAGAAGCTCAACTTGGATGGATGACATCCGGACATACTTAACAGACGGCACCCTGCCGGATAGTCACGCAGAGGCGGTCTTGCTAAAGAAACGGGCATCCAACTTTGAAATGCATAAAGGGGAACTATTCAAAAAGGGTTACCTCCAACCTCTATTGAAATGTGTCACCCCGGAAAAAGGACGAGAGTTCCTATAAGACCTACACTCGGGATATTGCGCCTCTCATGTAGGCGGCATGTCCCTAGCTTAGAGAACCAGGCAGCAAGGCTACTTCTGGCCGACCCTAGAAGTAGACGCTATGGAGATGGTGAAAAAATGCGATAAGTGTCAAAGGTTTGGCAAGCTAATCCATCGTTCGGCCACTGATCTGACGGCCATACATAGCCCTTTACCATTTTCCAAGTGAGGCATGGACGTCCTGGGTCCGTATACCCCTGCAACAGGTGGACGGAGATATATCCTGGTAGCGGTCGACTACTTTACCAAATGAGTAGAGGCTGAAGCTGTCAAAGGTATCAAGACCAAGGACGTTATCTCATTCATCTGGAGGAACGTCATTACACGGTTTGGGGTGTCTATGTCTATGGTCTTTGATAATGGTCCTCAGTTCGAGATCCCTGTTCTCAAGAATTGGCTGGGGGATCAAGGAATTTTGTACAACTTTGCGTCAGTTGGTCGACCCCAAGCAAACGACCAGGTAGAAGCTTTCAACAAGATTATCTCTGACGGTAACAAGAAAAAGATTAAAAAAGCAGGCGGCCTATGGGCAGACGAACTACCACATATTCTTTGGGCCATAAGGACGACTAAAAAAGGGGCGACTGGGGAAACCCCATTCCTCTTGACCTATGGGGCTTAAGCTGTTCTACCTATTGAGCATTATGAGCCGGCTCTTCGTGTCATGTTGTATGACGAGGAAGCCAATTGGGAATCCATGTGCCTAGCATTGGACTCACTCCCCGAGCGTAGGGGCAACACAGCCTTACGCCATGAGATCTACCGTCTGAGAATGACCAGAACTTATAACAAGAGAGTACACAAGCGTCCACTGAAAGTGGGGGATTTTGTACTACGGAAAATGGAAGTAGTTGGTAGGGCTAATGAGTTGGGAAAGCTAACTCCCAACTGGGAAGGACCCTACAAGATCTATGAAGAGGTCAGAAACGACACTTATCGCCTGAAAACACCAGATGGACGGCCTCTACCTAGATTATGGAATGTAGATAATTTGAAGAAGTATTACTTCTGAATAAAGTGATTGTACAAGAGTTATTAATAAAGCTTGCAATATTTTCAATATTTTATGCTGAGGGGCACGCCGCCTGTCAAAATACGGGCGGCTACTCTCCATTGTGTATCAACAGGGGGGCATGTCGCCTGTACAATTACAGACGGCTACTCTCCAAGGAAGATAGTCGTTCATGTGCCTAAATAGACGGCTACCTTCCCCTTACTCAAGTAAGGTAGCTTAGCATTAACGTTCACCATGAACTAAACTAGGCCAATAGCCGGATGATCAGCTCAGGCGCCAGGCCGACTGATCCTACCTTAAAATTAAACTAATACAACCTGTCCCAACATCATAACAAGGGTCCGGCGACATCCCTTCGGATGAGATTCGTCGCAGAGAGCAGCTCCCTTTTGGGTGGAATAATGCTCTATAAACCATAAACAAACAGACCTGAACGATTGTCCCCAAGGACAACCCCGTAGCCGTTTACACATGACACAAAGATAACTCCACTACTAACCGAACCAGCTGTAGTCAGTTCACATCTGAGTTGGAAGACCGCCCGTCACTACTTGAGATAAATGCAGACGATACCTTTTGAGTTAATAGTCAAGCAAAACTTGGCGAATTAAGGGGGCCAGCCGGTCTACGCCGCCTGGTACCTCTACTACTCAAATTAGTGGCGGAGACTGAGTAGCCCCGAGGGAGACTCATAGTCACCCAGTCTAGTTTGGAACCTAAAAGGTACAAGAACATTTGTTTTTTGGCAAACAAGGGTACTTGGCCACTATTCCAACTAGGTCCACCAATACAGGCGCAGTTGTACAGACCAGACGCCTCGTCCACATGAACAGGCGACCTGTCTATACCAAACATCAACGCCTTGTAAACTGCCGAAACATTTTGGCATTATTTGGGTTAATAGCTAAGCAAAACTTGGGAAATAAAGGAAGTCAAGTGGCCTCCGCTGCTTGACCCTCCTACCACTCAAACAAAAGAGGTGGTGACTAGATAACCAGTCGCCTTCCCTAGAATGGAACCAAAAGTATGAAAGGAACACCTGTTCTTGAAAACAGGCGGCCGTCCACTATTATTCCATCTAGACTTAATAAAGGCACGTCTGTAGCCGATACAGGCAGATCCCATCAAAACAGGCGTCCTGTCGTTCTTTGGAACCTATACAGACGGCCCGTTTCCTTCAAACTTGGTAAATATTTAAACTAACCTATCGTTCAACCACCTAGGTGGCGCCACAAGGCCGACTATCGCAGAGGATTATTCCTACTTTTCTAACACTGATAGCCGGCTGATATTGAAACTAGGCGGCTACAAACAATGGCCCAAGTCAAACGCTGACTAACATTGTGCAACTAGAACTAAAGCTTGAGGAATCTTGCTAAGATTTAGGCACTCAGCTCATCAACTACGCCTACTACAACCGCCTGTGCCAAAGCGCAACCAACTGGCGGCCTGGGTAATATTCCTGAAAAATACACCAAGACTGGAAAGTCTACTATCCCAAGCTTTCAAGGGTAGACCGACTGACCGATAAAGAAACTATCAGTCGGCCAGGGGCAACAATAACAATCGGTTGCAGCACCCACTAAGATGTCTTCTATACTTAGCAACATTCAAATGGCAAAATTTGAAGCAAAAAGGAAGAACACTAGCAAGAACAGCCAGTATGGTAAACAAGCGGCTATTAAAGACATTCTATACTTGGCAAAAAGATTTGGCAAACTAAAATAAAAAAATAAAGATTACTGGACAAGACGACAAAACAACCATCACATTCATATATAAACAACCGGCCAGGAAGACCGGCAAAATATTCATAGACCCCGACCCCTTTGTTGGGTAAAAGATATAAGAACAAACGGCACATAGGCCGAAGAAAAGTTGAGATTAACAAAGCTTAAACATTTTGGGGAGGGACTTCGTCGTCAATGGTCGCCTTTTCAGTTTCGACATTTGGCGCCTGCTCTTCCAGGACATTCTCTTGTCCTGGCACATTAGCAAGAGCCTTTTCTTGATTGGCGTCCGTCTTCTTTTCGTCGCCCTCTTCCTGGTCCTCATCCTCAGAAGTGGAGTCGGCCTCCTCAACCTCCGTCTTCTCCTCATCCTCCGCCTTCTCTTCCTCCTAATCGACCGCCTGCTGCATAATTTTGATATTATATTCACCAATGCAGGCGGCGAATTTAGACTCCCATTGCTCATAGTCTGAGTCTGGGAAGAGGATTTTCCAGGTCATCTTCATAATGGCAGTAGAGTCCTCCATCATATCCTGGACCAGGGCCATCTTCTCGGACTCAGCCTTAGCGCTGAGTTGCTGGGTCAGGGCCGCCTCCTGGTTTGCCAGACACTCTTTGAGCTTCTTGTTCAATTTGCGCAGTTCTTTGACCGTATGATTTGCATGCTTCAGCGACTGTAATTAGGCTTGGAGATCCTTGACAGCCTTCTCCAACTCCAGGTTCTTCTTCTTGGCCGCCTCTAACTGATTCTTGACCTGCAAGGTGGCGGACGCCTGATAATACAGAATGTCAGTGGTCAGTATTTCATTTTGGGAAATCTGAAACATTACCTTGTCACAATTAGAGGCGGCCATGGCCTTCGCAGCTTTTACCTCCTTGGTCTTTTCATGGATAGGTTTGTGGAGACCACACACTTGGAGCATGGCCTGCAAAGTTTAAAAAACAGGCGTCAGAAGTGATCTTATAAATAGCGGCAAGGAACGCCACTTATCCTACAAAACGAAATATTAAACCAAGTTTACCTCATAAAGAAGAGCTAGGATTGACTCTAGGTCAACAGTGTCGACTCCCCTAACAGATTCCCTCTCCTCGAGGGGAATGTCCTTGAGTATGGACTTGGCCATTTGAACCAGGTCCAGCTCCTAGGGGGCGCCTGCAACAACAAAGACAATTAATATGGCATATGAGAATGAGGGGCAACATGCCGCCTGATTTGAGGAAACTTGAAGTTGGGAGAAAGCGAATTCAATACTCTTAGAGGCTGACTGTCCCTAGGGACGTTTGTTTGCTTTGCCCCACTTTGGGGGGTTCGCACCTGCTTATCAGCAGGAAGCTTCCTGGAAGAACCAGGCGTACTCCCAGTCGATCGCTTACGGGCCTTGGGGTCCGGCTGCTGGGAGGGAGAAGGTCTGGGCGACTCACCCTACAACAAACAACCAAGTCAAAAAAAAAAAACTCCAAGGATATCAGAAGCTCACCTTGGACGCCTCCTTTGAAGGCGAGTCAGAGGAAGGCTGCTTCTGGCCAAGAATGGCAGCGTACAGAAGGGCGGTTGCTGTCTTGGAGGCGGTAATCTTCTCCATAGCTTTGTCTACAAGCAGTACATCACAGAGTTAAAACAAAATATTCAGGCAAATTAAGGAATGCAAAGACATGAACAATAGTGGGCCGACTACCTCTAGCCGTTTGTTCACTAAGGCCACAGGTGGCTAAAAAATATTCATCATACAACCACTTGAACTTGGGTAGACAGTTGTGAGGAATAAACTCTCGGACCCCTGTGGTGGGGTTGGCCCTGATGTCCACTTTGAAGAGCCCTCGGTCAAGGATCTCCTCTTTTGCTTCGCGAGGAACAGACGGCAGGTCAGAGCCGCCTGCTAAGTAAGGTGGATCCCGGTTCCACCTATTGTATTTTTTGTTCAAGGTCTTGTCAGGGCCGGAGACAATGAAGAAGGTGTTCCTCCAATCCTTCCATTTGTTCTCCTTACCCCTGGTCATTAAATAGCCCTTGTGGCTGGAAATTTGATACCATCCGGTACCGCTTGTTTTAGGGGTCTGGCTAAGGTAATTCATGTGGGCGAACGCTTCAAAACTTGGTTCCACCCCATACATTTCACAGCTGGCCACATACCCCAAAATGTTAAACCAAGAGTTTGGGGCAAGCTTCTAAAGCCCAATCTGGTATCCATCCAGGATCCGTTCCACGGCCGGATGTAGGGGGAATCTAAGTCAAGCTTTAATGGCCGCCTCATAGCAATCGAAACACTCATCCTGGTAGCTGGACTTTTCAGGCCAGGCTACCGTGTCCTCAGGGTCCGGGACCGAGAGCATGTAGCCATACCCCGTTACATGGTCGGCCTGGAATGTTCCAAGTCTCTCGGCCATGGCCTTCCGCCTACCCTTTGGAACATGACAATAGTAAGGATTGTATAATTCCCTCTGAGAGGCGGACGGCTCTGCCCAGTCGTCACCTTTCTCAACGGCGTGAGACTCTCTCGCTGCATGTAGCTCCTAAACACGTTCTAACTTGATCATCGGAGGCGGAGCTCCCACCAACCAGAGTTTCCGTTGTTTTGCAGGTACAGGCGCACAGATCTAGTCTCGGAATTTTAACTCTCCCGCAGGACATCAAAAAACCCCGAAACAATTATAAATTTAAAAGTTTATTCTAGAAAAATCGTTGATTAAATATACTTAAAAATTTGGGGTATTACAGATTGGGTCATATTAGGATCAGGATCACCAATTTCTTCGATTCAAACAAGTCGGGTCATGATGGAGTTCGAGTAAATTTTTTTGGTTGAGTTAGCTTTTGATAGCTCTAATTTAAATCAATCAAATCTTTATCCCATCAAATCTTTTGACAGCTTTAATTTTAATCAATCAATCAAACACTTACCTCAGTCCGACAGAAGAATCCCTTTGTTTTTCATCTAGTTAGTCGGTTAGGGTGGTGCTAATAACATGTTACTTCCTTTGTTTTCCTAAGTTCTACTCATTTTCTTTTTTCATTCATTTTTCTAAGTTTTATTCACTTTTACTTTATTATTTTATGCCAACTTTTTGTTCTAATTTTTTTTATTCTATACAAGCACACTATGTGAGGCCCAATTATATTTAATTAAATCTTTACTCATTATCTCTCTTTTCATTAAAGCAAAACTACACATATGCAAGATCTCGTTTTTCATTTTTCTTATTGGTTTGCAAGCTACAATAACCGAGTAGAATTCAGGAAAACCAATAGGGTGTGCGAATGTTGAAATAGAGTGTGGATAGATCATCTCCAATGGTGAGACTTGAGTGAGTTTTTTAGGAGAGAGGGAGGGTATTTCTTGCAAAGGATACCAATAAATTGGTATCTAAGCTTAGCAACTCCTAAAGAAACTTGCTAAGTTTAGATACCCAACTTTGAGTCTCATTTGACAAAAAGTGTGGGCCCCTTATCAATATTATAATATATTTTGCAATTTATTTAAGTTTTAATTTATTTTTTTATTTTTAAAAGCCTTACAATATGGATATGGTGGGCCATAAATTGAAAGTGATATTAGTATAGTTTAGAGAGTCTCACCATTGAGAAATTAGACTTTATATGAGTTGCTAAATTGAGAAGTGGGTTGAGTATCACCATTAGAAGTAAAAAAATAACTCATTTTGTATTTCAATACTCAAAATTGAGTCTCACCAATGGAGATGGTCTTAGCGGCCCTAATGTTAGTGGATTGTTTAAAATCTATTCAACACAAAAATAAACCCAATCCAGTTTTTATACAACAATCTTGAGATTGCTCCAATAAAATCTCCGGTTCAAAAATGGATCCAAATACTTTCACCAATAAAAAAAATCAAATCTTAGTAATCCCAAACCAAACAGCCCACAAGCCCAGAAAGAAACGAATTACAGTCCATTAAATGAAAATACCACATATAAAAAAGCCCTAACCTAGAAACAGTATTTCAAAACCCTAATATTTAGTTCTTCACTTTCTTTTTCTCTTCTGAACACCCATTTTATTCTATAACCAGTAGCCGCACCAGAGTCCTTGCGCTCCTTCCCTCCTTCGATTTTCTTCAGGTACTTTCTCTATCATCAATTTCTTGCTTACATTTCTTTTGTTGATAGTTTCACTTTGATTTTATTACTTGCTTTGCTCTATTTTTGTGAATAATTAAGTGAATCGATTGTTGATTGAAAGTTGCAGAAATATAGAATTTGAGATTTGGGTTTTGTTGGTCTAGTTTTGTTTTCAATTGGGTCAGTGTTTGAATGTTGATTGTTGGTGATTTGTGTTAGGTTTTGTGGTATGTGATGCTCTGAAACGCTCGATTTTCGCTTTTAATTTTATTGTTATATTCAGCTATTTTAGCAGTTTATTGTAATCTTCAGGTCTATTTGCAGTATTTAGAGATTCAAATGGTTAGCTGCTCTTCACTAATCACTATAGATGATAATGCATATAGTTTGTTGCTTGCAGTTTACAACAGTAACTAATTAGAATGATTGGGTGTTTCTTATTTTTCTGATTGTAAGTTAGTTGGGAATTCATCTCAAGTTTGTATAGGGAAATAAATTGTATTTTGTATTAGGATGTGTTTGATTTAAATGGAAAATATTATAGAAGAGAAGTGTATTGACAATAAAGACAGTATTTAAATGGAAATTAGGTTTGAAAAGTTGTGGATGGTTGTTTTGTGCCTTGTTAGATCAATTAGAGTGAAAAGAGAACTGAGAATTGGAAAGAAGGGTATG
Organism: Chenopodium quinoa; assembly: GCF_001683475.1. NCBI lineage: Eukaryota > Viridiplantae > Streptophyta > Magnoliopsida > Caryophyllales > Amaranthaceae > Chenopodium > Chenopodium quinoa. Next base: position 1,105,079 of record NW_018744464.1, read on the forward strand.
ATAAAGGGAAAGAGGAGAGCAAGATAAAATGGGAGGGATTAGGAGTAGTAGCACATTCCTGGTAATCATTGTAGAAGAATTAAATCATTTGCACGGTATGGAAAACCAGTTTGGCTTATGAATTACCCCTCTGAAAGTTCACATGAATTGGACAGTTTTTTTCAAAATTGTCTACCTTCCAATCGTACATAGGCTAAGTTGATGAATTGATTAGTAAGAGTTATTGCCACTGATTGTGTTTGATTACTTGGTCCCTTTGCTGCTTGATATGGGTAGAGTAAAGAAATTTGATTTGGAATTGTGATGTTAAAATGGATTGGGGGCAGCAGATTCCTAACTAAGCTAATTGAGTGTAGAAGACTAGAAGCTGTCCAGCATCTTACTAGCTATTCTTACAATGCTAAGCCTCAAAATCAAGAGTTTACCCTGTTATTTGAATTGATCTGCTCTAATTGATTGAGATCTTGTTGCTTCTTTTCTGTTTGTTGCAAGCAAGTTAATTTAGCTCCTGTATTGCTGATACAGGTAAGTTCTTTTTAAGCTACCAAGATGGGTCGTGTCCGTACAAAAACTGTAAAGAAGTCTTCTCGCCAAGTCATTGAGAAGTATTATTCTCGAATGACATTGGATTTCCACACCAACAAGAAGGTCTTGGAAGAGGTTGCCATAATTCCATCTAAGCGTCTGCGTAACAAAATTGCTGGATTTTCTACTCATCTCATGAAGAGAATTCAAAAGGGCCCTGTTCGTGGAATTTCTTTGAAATTGCAAGAGGAGGAGCGTGAAAGGCGTATGGACTTTGTGCCTGCTGAGTCCGCTATCAAGGTAGACGTCATCAAAGTTGATCCAGAGACCATTGATATGCTTGCTGCTCTAGGTATGTCTGACCTCCCTGGAATCATCAAGGCCGAGCCAGAGGATATGGCCCCTGCCCCAGTCTTCACCAGGGGAACTGGAGGCCCGAGAAGGTACTAGGGCTATTGAGTTTATTTATGTGTTGTGCAAGAACTATTAGGTTTGAAGCTGCCCTTATGTTGGCGCATTTCTCTGTTTCTTAGATGTCTGCAAAGTTTTCAATTTTGTCTTGTAGGACAAAGTGCTGATGTTAGTAAGACTTGCACTAATATTGTCATACTGTTTTTTTTGGTGGATATTTCGATTACTTGAGTTTATTTTTTTTTATTGTCAAGCTACCATGTTTCCTGTGTTTTGTTTCCTACGGACTAAGTTGGATGGGTGTCAAGATCGAAAGGTTTTACCATAATTGTTTTGAATGAAAGTACTCTATTTTACAATAGTCGTAACACTTTGATCGACACATGCTAATGTACAACTTTTACAATAATTGTAATTATAATTAAGAAAATAAGAAGTATAAAAGATCTAATAAAAATATATATACTACCTCCGTTAATTATTATGTGCAACAAAGGAATATTTTATATCTCACAAATAATATCCTTTTGTTGTAAGTAATAGTTAACGGCGGTAGTATAAAGAATTATAATTTAGTGGACCATGTGCTTTTAAGTAAGTGAAATAGTACAACTTTTCCCCAAAATATCTTTCCAATTATAGTGTATTGCAAGTATTGTGACAATTTTATTTTAGGGACGTGTTGCAAGCATTGAAAAACGGAGGAATTATGTTTTTTATCTATTGAAATAGTCAAAGTAAGTATATAAATAGTGTAAAAGTCAAAATGTGGAACATTTAAAAATGGAGGCACATTCGACATCTTTAGAAGAAAATTGGTTCATGAGTGCTAAGACTAACCCAATCGAGATCGATCACTTGACTCGTTCTGGGCGAATCTATCAAACACAACCAAATGGACTTCGATCAACCAAGGTTAAGTTCAAAATCCAACACCACCTCCCCCTGATCCATTGGTAAAACAACTTCGCCAATCTAAGGCGAATGTTAGCATTTGGGAACTCCTAAGTACCTCTAAGGAACATAGGAATTCTCTAATGAATGTTTTAACTGCTTTGTCTATAAATACGGATACAACTCCTGGGGATCTCGTTAGCTTGCTTACTAGCGAAAAATTCGACAAATCAATCATCTTTACTAGTGATGATTTGCCATCAAAAGACACTGGCCATAGTAATGCATTATATCTAATTGTGGGGTGCAAGCGATACAATATACCACTTACGTAAGTTGATAATGGGTCCGCCGTAAATGTGTGCCCGTTACGAATCGCGAATTATCTAGGCCTATACCCAGAAAAAGATTTTCATGCAACAAAACTAAGCATTAGGGCCTATGAAAATTCAAGGAGATCGGTGTGTGGGACTGTTAAGCTACCAATTACCACAGGCCTAATTCAAAAGATGGTTGAAATCCATGTCATGGACATTAAACCTACATTCAACCTTCTTCTTGGACGTCCTTGGATACACGAGCTTGGAGCAATACCATCTTCGCTCAATCAAATGATTAGGTTGAACTATCAAGGTCTTCCTATGACTATACATGCTTCTCCTCTAAAAGTCGCAATAAACGATCAATCTCTTCTAGGGATAAATCATGACAATTATGAAGAAGATATGTGGGGATTCGTCGCAGAGGCTATTTGCACACTAGAAATGGATGAAGATCTTGAAATCCCCTTCAAACTTAATCCATATTCCATACCAATAGTAAACAACATCTTATTCAAGAGTAGTTACTTTCTTAGGATGCTTTTGGGATTAGGAATGAAGAAATCTATCTTACTTCTTATCCCAAACAAAAATTTCTCCTTTGGATTGGGATATAAACCAACCAAAGAAGAACTTGAAGCACACGATGCCAAAATAAGGGCACGTAGGAATAACAACAAAAAAAGGATAATTCCTTTATTCCCATCTTACAATCAAACTCTTAATGGACAATTCATTAAGGAGGGAGAAAATTACCCATGCTATGACTTTCTAGAACCACTAGTTCTGGAAGGTATCAAGAAGCCTGGATTCGAGATTTTTAACGATTGCTACTTCTTGAATGATGACTTAAGTGTCACTCAATCAAAACACCTAATCCCAGGGTGCTATGATAGGTAAGCCTTTAACTTGCTATTTGGACTAGAGCAAAATCATGTTGCTATCATAACCAACCAAAATGCCATCCAAGACGAAGCTTTCGATCCTACTTCATTGATCACCCTTTTCAATAATACCTTTGAGCATGGATGGAGGAAGACCTTCAAATGGACTAACCACAAAGGTGACAAGCTGGAAATCACCACAGGCGAAGGACAAATGTTTGAAAAATCCGACGATGAGTCTAGTTGAGATTTTAAGAAAGTTGAGAATTTAGGCCTTGTGCCCATTATTGAGTCTTTATTTTCTAGTTCTAAGGACGAGGATCCCGAAAAGGATTTCTCTCTTGATGTACTTTCTTTTTATTTCAATTAGATAAGCTCTATTTCCGAGTATATGCCTTGTCTTGAATCTTCTGAATGCTATAATAATCAATCTAACGAAGACGATGATATTAATAAATTGATTAAATTAATGAATGAACGAAAACAAAAGAATCTTGTGATCGAAGAAACTGAAACGATTAATATAGGAACAAATGAAAACAAGAAAAAAGTCAAAATTGGCTTAACTTTAAATCCGGAAGAGCGATCTATTCTCATATCAACGCTCAAAGAATTCGAAGATGTGTTCGCTTGGTCAATACAAGGACATGCCTGGAATAGATAGGGAAATTGCGGAATATATCATTCCCTTGAACCCTCTATCTAAACCAGTAAAACAAAAACTTCGACGAATGAAACCTGACGTTACTTTAAAATAAAAGAAGTACAAATACAATTGGATGCAGGTTTTATTCGCATATATAATTACCCAGAATGGGTAGCAAACATTGTCCTAATCCCTAAAAAGGATGGGTGAGTTCTCATGTGTGTCGACTTTAGGGACCTTAACAAAGCTAGTCCCAAAGACGATTTCCCTCTACCACATATTGATATATTAGTGGATAATACGGCTAAACACGCGATGTTATCCTTTGTGGATGGATATGTAGGTTACAACCAAATTCTAATGGCAAAAGAAGATGAAGAAAAGACATGCTTTACTACCCTAGGGGTACTTATTGCTATATAGTCATTCCATTTGGTCTTAAAAATGCGGGAGCTACGTACCAAAGAACGGTTACGACTCTCTTGCATGATATGATGCACAAAGAAATAGGGGTATATGTGCTGGATGATATGATCGTAAAATCCAAAGATAAAATGGGTCATACAAAAGCGTTACGCAATTTCTTCACTCAAATCAAAGAGTATAAGATGAGATCAAACTTACAAAAATGCGCTTTTGGGGTAACTTCCGACAAGTTACTCGGATACTTAGTAAGCACACGTGGCATTGAGATTAATCCCTCGAAAATAAAGACAATTGTTGACCTGCCTCCCCCACAAATAGAATAACAAATTAGGGGGTTTCTTGGCAAAGTATAGTACATTAGTCGAATTATTAGTAAGTTGATGATGACTAGTGAGCCAATATTCAAAAAATTGAAAAAAGAAGAAAAACATGAATGGGACAACCAATGCCAAGAATCCTTTGAGAAACTCAAAAGTCCTCCAATTTTAGCACCACTAATACCCAAACTACCTCTTTGACTTTATATCATTGTCATGGACACGGTTACAGGAGCCATGCTCGCACAAGAGGTAGATAAAATAGAATGTGCAATATACTATATTAGTAAGAAGTTTATCCAATATGAAACACGATATAGCACTCTAGCTTAGCATTAGTGTGGGCAACTAAAAAACTACGACATTATATGCTTTCCCACACCACTCATGTGATTTCTCAACACAATCTAATATAGTATTTGTTTGGACAACCACCCATACAAGGAAGAATATTCAAGTGTTTGGTAATGTTGGCAGAATTCGACCTCAAGTATATTTCTGAAAAATCAATAAAAAGAAAGGTGATATCTGATTTTTTGGCTCAACATCCCATTCAAACAAGTTGTGAAGAAATCACTCATCTTCCGAATGAGGAAATTCTCATGACACAAGATAACAAGAAGATGACAAGATGACAAACACCTAAGCGAGATTTTTTTTTAATTCTCATGACACAAGATGACAAATGGGTAATACCATCACTACGCGTCGTACTCGAAAGTAAGCTACCGGAAGCCGAATGTGTACGAGCAAGGTATGAAGAGCTTTTATTCCTTGATGAACGGCGATTAAAAGCTTTGCATCATGTACAAGTCTACCAACAACGCATTGCGTGAAATTTTAACAAATGGGTACGCCCCCGTAATATTAAAGAAGGTGACTTTGTACTAAAAGAGGTTAAGGTCCTCCAACTGATCCATGAGGGAAATTCAAACCCAATTGAATAGTACTATACCGCATAATAGAAATTCTATTAGGAGGAGCAGTTAGATTAATGGATATTGGTGGCGATGAAATTCATCAACTAATAAACATTGGTCGTCTAAAAAAATATTACGTATAAATTCCGGATAATCTCGTTCACTCAAATATTCTAAATCAAATTTCATAGCATTCACATCAAAGATTCTAAGTTCTATAAGTTTTACCAAACTCCACGGTAAAATTCATAATACTTGGGGGGGGGGGGGGAAGGGAGTAGATAAAAAATTAAAAAAAAAAATCTCGCTTAGGTGTTTTAAATTTTACCGAACTAAACGGTAAAATTTACAACACTTGGGGGAAGGGGGTAGACAAAAAAACCTCTAAACGAGCCATTCAAGTGTTCGGATTTTTTTTCGAACTCCACGAAAAAAATCCTCACACTTGGGGGGGGGGGGTAAATAAGATATAAAATAAATCGAAATTTTTTCACTCGTTTTAAACCTTGGTAAAAAAAATAGATAAAAAATGAAACACTCGCAACATTGATGCTGCGTGCAACTCACAAGGTTGCGCTAGGCTGCCGTACACAACTTAATTAGTTGCGCGCAGCTGGCACACGCGACTTCCATTGTTGCACGCGCCACCTGATGACGAACTGCGAACCTTAAATTTTACGCTTGAAGAAAATCAATTACGATTTTTACTAGAAATACAATAAAGGAGTATTCAATTCTCATATATATATATATATATATATATATATATATATATTCGGAAAACAAAAAATTAAACTTTGATTTAAATTATTGAACAAAGTTTGATTAATCTTTCATTTACTCCTACAAGTGGGATTAAAGAAAAAACAAAAAACAAAAAAATTGTTATTGCACAACAATTACGCGAGACCTGATTTCATAATACGAATATGTAGGCAATCTTTGATTTAAAACAACAAATTAAATAATAGAGCTCTTTTATTCCAAAACATAAGCGCATTCGAAGTACATCATAGAATTTAGATAGTAATAATAAAAAAAAGCTTCTAGTAGTGATTACACTTTATTAAAAAAATACTACTAATAATATTGTGTAACACCATAAGGTTTTACTCTGTCCTCAATCGTAATAGTTGAAGGAGGAATAATGTCCATCGTAGTGTTCTCAACGGCCTTAGAAGTTTTGCCTTCCCCTTTCTTCTTAACCACACATTGTTCTTTAATTTGGGCATGGGAGCCTTTTATACTCTCTTCCCTCTCTCTTTGGAGTTAGAAGGAGCTTTTTTTTTGAGAACTTGAGGATGGCTCTTTAAATTTTATTCCTTGTTAGGCAGGTTTGGGAGCAACCTTCCACTTAGGTTCTCTTGGACGAGCCTTAGGAGATGTGGAAAAGCCCAACTTTCTCCTCACTCCTTTGTTTTGGCCATTAATAGGAGAAGTGGTGGCCGATTTCACTAAAGTTGTAACACTCTCAAATCTCCCTCTACGAAAATATCAGAATAATACGTATAATTATACCATAGAAATAGACTTAGGCGTATTAATGCAGCGTGATTATGTAAGGCTACTAAAAACTACTAACTTAACCAAAACTTTGCAGTGGAAACTCAAACTCTTTCTTTATTAATAAATAATATAAATAGAAATCATTGTCATGAGTACTCAAAAATAGAAACAAAGACCAACATTCCTAGATCTAGGTGAAGCATGTCCTGGGACTCCCAACTACTCATTTATTGACTCCACCTGAAAATAGTCAACATTGTTTACCATCAAGGTAAACAGGGCGAACAAAAACAAATAGGAAATACAGATTTACAAAAAATATGCTAAGTACGATAAGTGCTAGATAGGTAAACTCAATTTAGTTGCAAATGTGCTTTTAAAACCAATTCCAATAATTAATCTAATAATTCCAAAACTCATGATTCAAAACCAACTCCAATAATTCAATAATTTGATAAAATGACGTATAAAACCAATTCCTCACCCAAGTTTGCACACCCCCCAAGCTAGTGTCTTTATATTGAAAGACTATCCTTGAGGAAAGACTCAGTCATACAAAGTCCAAAGTCTTATCAAAATCCGCATAGTGGGATTACTATCATCATGCTTGTAAAGCTTAAGTAATAATGATTCAATAAACCCTCTTTCATTCAATAATTCCAATCTTTATAACAACTCAAAACTCCTTTTTATTTAATTCAACATGCTTTCGAAATCAACCTTGTAAAAACATGATAAATAATTTAATCATTCAAAACATGATAAAAATCATTCCTTCAAACTTATTTATTAATACCAATTTCTTTAAAACATACTTTATTTCATAAACCATAATTCAAAACAATTTAATTAAAATCACACAAACATGCTTATTCATTCCATCAATTTCAAAGGTATCTAGCCATCTAAACGTACTTTGATCCTTGCTTAGCAATACACAAAAAAAGAACTTCAAGAACTCTTGTCAAAACACACCCTACAAATAATATCACCTTAATCAATATAAGGTTAACAAATAATCACAACAATTAAAATAAAAACACCCAACTATATGTACATGAACCTTATAAGATTGTTTTTCATGAACTTGAATAATAAACTGAATTTATTTAATTAAAAACACTCATAATAATTTTTATAAAGCCCCCATAATAATAATAATATAATTAATTAAGAGAAGAGAAGAAGAAAAGGTAGAAAACTAAGGAAGAGGAAAAGAAGAGGTGGCGGCAAGGGCAACAGCCGTCTGGCAGGTGGTTGGCAGTGGTGGCTGGCGTAGACCTGATTGCGTCTCCCTGAAAAAAAAAATCCAGTGATGAGTACCTTTCGCGTCTTTGATTATCGAGTTAGGTGAAGAGTTGAAGAGTCTCGTAAATTTCCTTTAGCCTTGACCATTTCTAACCTTTCTTTAAATGTTTTAAGTCAAAATCATTTATTTCGTGTCCTTTAAACCTAAATAATTCATTTCGTGTCCTTAAAATCATTCGTTTCATGTCATCTTTATAATAACGTCCACACCAATTTATTTTTGGTCCATAATCTGGGTCCAATAATTGTGTAGTTGGATGGGGTTTGAAAAGAGATTTCCAATGATATATTATAAAGCCTAAATCCGAGTTATAACGAGGAATTATGGCCAAAATACTAAACCGAGCTTAAATCGAGTCTTACCTACAACCCAATGACCATGTGGAGGGTCCATTAACCTTAAACATCATTCCTAAAACCCTTAGGATTTCTTATTAGTTTCTAGAATCCTCTAGAAGGTTCTAATTTATCTTGATTTTTGAAAAGATAAAATTTAAGGATTTTACTTCGGATAAAACATTTGCTTTTCGATAGGTTTAATTCTAATAAAATTAGAATACGTATTGAAATACGATTAACCCAGTTTGATTGGAAGTCGGATTCCATACGGATTCTATCTTTCAAAAATATCGCTGGACGATGCTTATATCGCACCGCGATACTAATATCACGCAGCGATATAAGTATCGGGCCGCGATTTAGCTGGTGTTTCGCAATACGATCTGTTTTACTCCGAGTCGAATTCTGACTCTTTTTCTGATCTTTTCTCTCGTTTTTCCCTATATAAAGGGGTCGTTTTCCTCCGTTTTGATTCACCAACAATCATTATCTTAATCCCTCTCTAAGCTATAAGCTTCTCTCTCTCTCTCTCTCTCTCTCTCTAAACCTTAGCCTAAACACATCACACACCATAAGTCCTTTGCAAGACTTGAATACTCCAAGCTCTTCTCGTAGTTTCCTTCGACCTCGACGTGAAAGGTTGATAGTTCTGAGGGTTTGGTCCATAATCCTTATTTCAATTCTTAGTTGATTTATTTGTTTGATTCATTTCTTTCTTGAAGTTACTAACACGTTTATTGTTTTAATAGAAAGAGGTACGATGCATCAAAGTGAGTAGATCTACTATCTTTATTCCTTGCTTTTGATATAGAAATCATGCTCAGAATATTATTTTAATTCCTAGTATCATGTTAGGACATTTATTTTGATTCCTAGCATCATGTTAGGATGCTTAATTAATATTTCTAATGTTATTATGCTTGCTAGTATCCTGTTAGGGTGTTATTTTTAATATTCCTAATATCATGTTGATTTCTAGTATCATGTTTAGGCTAAAGCTTTGATTTTTATTATTAGTGACATGCTAGGGTTTGTTATTAATCTGTTAAGTATCATGCCTAGGATCTTGCTATTAATCATGATTTAATGATATTATGATTATGATGATCAATTATTATTACATTGCTTGATTATTTATTATTCATTGTTATTGCTTGATCACGCCCTTTCTTGTAGGTTTAAAGGGAATTTGTACTTGAAATCACGCCTAATAAGATAATTAATAATTTGATTTTAGGTTAATATGATTTTAATTCAAGTGATCACCAATAATAGATTTATATGTGCATTGATAATCAATCAATATAGATTAAATAGGTTTAGGGCTAATTTGTTGAGTGTATGTTGATCAGAAAGCACACATGAATATCATAAGAATTAAGTAGAGGCGGATTTAGGGCGGATTCAATCTCTTTTATGTTGGATTCGTACCATCATCCCGGAATATCCAGTCATGGTTCCGGACCACTATGGAGTTAGCGATCGTGAATGGGCTGTAACCTTCACACCCGTGAATGGTTTACAAGTTCCTAAAACTTATTGGTGACTCTTTTATCTCTAACTTCTTTCCCTTTGGACGCCACCATGCTTAAATGCATGATCACAGTGGGGCTCTGATAAGCTCATATTTTATATACTTTATTATATCATTTTAATGTTATTTTAGAGTATAATTTATATATTTTTAATGATTTAATGTTTTATTATGAGATTTTATTTTGTCACACTCAATTCATTATATTTAGTGAATTATACTCAAAATAAGCTCGTTTTAAAACATAATTAATTAATTCCCCTAGTGTTTCTTACAATGGTATATATGTTTTTCAATAGATTAATTTAATGAGCATTTTATTCTTGTTCTAGGAAAAGAGCTCAAAAGCCATTGTTCATTGTTGAAGTGAGATTGAAAGCAAAGGAAATAAGGGAAGCCCATATTTAGCATTTCCACGTGCAATACACAAGCAAAGTAATGGGTTTTAACCCATTAACTCCTAACAAAACAAAAGAAAAAGAAAAACCCACAAGGCAGCAAGTTAGAAGCGGTAACGAGGGGAAACCACACGAAAAACCCTCACATTTTCTACTGTATAAGAAAGGGGAGAAGCACGCAGGACGCACAAGAAGACGGAGACGAACAGCAACATTGAAGTGCAACCACACATCTGGACAGATCGGATTAAGAGTTTTTTCTTTCTAAACTCGTTAGTTTCTGTCAATCAGTTAGACTGATTAGTTACTAGGTATCGTATTGATTTTTCATTGTCAAACGATTTGGTTGTTCTCTTAATCTCCATGTCTGGCTAAACTTGTTTGTTCTAGGTTAGGGATGTAGTCTCTTATTTATCTATGAATGGATTAAATTATTTTGTTTAGGTTTGATTTATATAATTGCAATTTGATAATCTTGTTTTAATTCGTACTTTTTATCTGGCCAATTGATTGTATGTTAAAGGTATTGATTTATTAGCAGGAGAAAACTTTCAATACTAGTTCGTGGGATTATCAAATGTCAAGTAGTATAATTTTAGGAATAGTTATACACTTGGGGTGGTCTTTATTGAATTCCTATGCTTAATGAATAATTTCAATTGTTGTGATCACGAAATTAGACATAATATTGATTCAAATATACGTTTTCTACCTTGGGAGAGGAGATTACATACTATTGGAAATTCGATCATTGTTATGTTATATTTATTCAACCCTGCAATTAGTTTAATTTCATTATAGAGAGTAATTGGTGAAACCCAAAACCTAGAACTATTTCTCATACTAGTCGTCATTTTCATTACTTTGCAACTTTAATCGTTTATTATAGTTTAGTAGGACTTTTTGATTATTTTCCATTGTCTACATATTATTTTTAGTTTCTTAAGTTGGTAGTTGAGTAGACCTCCTTGTGGATATGATACCTTGCTCACCCTATATTTACAGTAATTGGCTTGTACACTTGCGGTAGATTGAGACCCGACCAGGCTCAAAGTTGATTTATTTTTTGGCGACTCCACTAGGGAGGATTTCTAATTTTTTAGAATGAGTGGGTGAGACTTCAAAAATTCTAAATATTCATGTGCGTAATTTTGATTAACATCGTGGCATAAGCATAAAAAGGATCACATTGGAAAGATAATCCGAAATGCGTAAAAAACATAGGAGTTTTACACGTAGGAAAATTGGGAAATATCTTTTACAAATAGAATCGAAAAAATATTGCGAAAATTGGAATATCCAAAGAACACAGAAAACTGCCTCGAAGCGTAGGAACTGTCGCGAGACGACAGGATCCATCGCCATGCGATAGCTATATCGCGATGCGATATCTCTATCGTTGTGCGATGGCTCCTGTTTTCTCGCGCCGAGTTCTTCTGACATCGCGCCAGGAATCTGCCTTCTTGGTTTGACCGATTCTAGTATTGTTTTGCCGATTCTACTTCCTGATTGAGTTTTTCCTTCTTTTGAACCCATATGTGTTCTACATATGGTTTTAGCCCCTGGGAATTCACGCTCCATCTACCCAATTGAACGCTCTGTGTAACGATGGGTACATCCGAGTTTGGAATTTACCAAACCATGGAAGTAAGTCTAACTTGCGGGGTCCCATCCATACGCGCCAACCCTTCCAAAGGTAAGGTTTTCGCGTGATGCATCCGAACTCATAACCATGGACCCTATTTGACTTCCATAATGCTTGGAATTTACAGAACTAGAGTCATGGTTAGGTTGCAAATTCATTGCATCATATTGTGACTATTTGACTAGTTGTGCATTCTTTACTTGTGTATATCTTGCTTGTGATAAACTAACCTCTTGTGTTGACTTGTGATTATAAAGTCTTAATAAACTAACTAATGGCTATTAAAGGACTTTGCTCAATTAATTTATTAAAAAATTGGATTGATACGGTCTAATTATACTCGACCTACTGAGACTATAGGCTTCCCATTTGAAAGAATTACCGAAAACAAGTTAAACTGAAGTTCCAGTTCGGGGTGCGATAGTCTGGCTTGTAACGCAGAACGTTAATTCTATCGTGATGCGATATTTATATTGCGCGACAGAACCAACGCGATGCGATGGCTCCATCGTTTCGCGATGGTTCGGTTTTCCTTTATGAGTTTCCACGTCGAGACTAAATTTTTTTGATTAATTAATTTAAATAATCAAGGTCTTAATTTGGTTTTTGATTAAGTCTAATCACATAATCCCATGGTCATTACACGAGTCTTAAGCATGTCACTTACACTCACTGGTTAATGCACACATTTTGTATATGTTATGATCATGTCTAGAGTCTTGTGTGCGCTTTTTTGTCATTTTTATAGGGGGGTAAGTCGGATATTATCCTCCCAACACAAACCATGTTAAAATCTACATACTTGATTTTCAAAATATGCACCCATTTTTTGCACCATGTTAAAATCCCCATACTTGTCTCAAAATATGCACCCATTTTTTGCTTTTTTTTTTGCTTTTTTAACCCTAATAAAAAATAAAAGTCAATTCGAGTCAAGTCATTAAATAGTCAATGGTTTAATTTTACAACACTTGGTCAAGGAGAGAAGGGCGTTTAATCAAAGACAACACCTTCATTCAAGTACTACTCTTCGATAGACTGATTCGACGTAGGAAAAAGTTCATAATAATGGTTAGTCAAGAAGAAGTCGACCAACTTAAACAAACCGTCAATGGACTCGTCGAGATGCTTAAAGGGCTTACCACCCAAGTCAACAACCCTAATAAGCAAGTGTCAGTCGAAACCATCAAGCGTATGGAGGACAACTTGAGTCAAATCTCTAATGATTATAAGTACCTTGGAGTTAGTTCCAAAGGGGTTTCAGTAGACAAGGATCTTTTTCTGCAGAAGTTCTCTGCTAATGACTTCCCTAAGTTCAAACCCATCGACAATCCTTACTTTCATTTAAGGGCTTTCGAAACAATCATGGATATCAAAGGGATCGACAAGAAGGTTTTCCCTTCACTATTCTCACTTTCCCTTGAACCCGTGTGTCAACAATGGTTCTTCTCCATGGATAACAAGAAAACTGCTACATGGGAATCTATCACGCATGCTTTCATTGATAGATATAAATGTAATATTCAAGTAGAAACTGATCATAGGGAACTTGAAATGCTAAAACAGAAAGAGAATGAAGGTTTTACTGTTTTCTATAATAAGTGGAAGGAAACTTCTGCTAGAATGATCAAAGTTTCTAATGAGAAAGAATCTGTAAGGATGTTCATTAAGAAACTCCAAGACAAATATCAAAAGCATTTAAAATATCTATGCAATCTAATTACTTTCAAGGCCGTCTACAATACGGGCATTAAAATTGAAGATGACCTGGCAAAACAAAAAGCTGCTAAAAGTAGTAACAATAGTGGCTAGAAAGGAAAGAAGAACGAAAATCCTTCTCCTTACAAAAACGTCCACTCTAATAACAATGTTAGTACCTTTTATCTAAACCACGTCCTATCCATGAATAATCAAGGACAAAAGAAATAATTTAGAAGAGAATTCACTCCCATTGGGATGAGCTACGACACCGCCTTTGATCGTCTTCATGCAAAGGGACTTATTACTCTTATTGGACCCATTCAAGATCTCGCACCCAAAAGGAGGTCATCCAGTTGGAATCCAAATGCACACTACAAGTATCATCAAGGCAGGGGCCACTCTACTAAAATTTGTTGGAAATTGAAGGAAGCTATCCAACACTTAATCGATAATAAAAAACTTCCAGTGCCTCCTGCTAGGAAGAAACCAAGCATCAATAACTCTCCACTTTCTAATTCTTTGGCAATTTTTGATGAACAATATCCAATAGATCCATCGCTCCTCATTAAACCAATCAAAGGTTCTCTCCCATGGAAGAAGTTTATGCCATTGAAGAAGAAGAGGAGATTTTCTTCGATGCCATGAGTGATTTCCTAGAAGAAATTACTAATAAGAATGTTGGTAGTCAAGGTCCTACTAGGAAAGAAGTTTATTTCCTTGTCAATACTCTTCAAGAAATAGCCCTTGAACTTCAATTTCTTTATAAGAGGTAGAAAGAATGGACAATAGGCATATCCTTGAAAAGGCAAACGATTCCTCCTTTTCAGACACTATTGGAAGAAAGCCCTTCATTTTCAACGGTGTTAAACCACCCACAAAAAGGAGTAACAAAGCTTACACACCCATAGGCACTACTTATGAAAGAGCCTTTGGCACGCTTTTTGAAAGAGGCATGGTTAAGCCTTGCGAACCAAAACCATTTGAGTCCCTTAAAAGAATAAACAAACTCTATTGCAAGTACCACCAATTCGGAGGTCACACAATCGAAAAATGTTTCGAATTCAAAGATCATATCTAAGGACTTATAGATGATGGAAAACTTTTTATCAACCTTCTCAAAATGGATAATGACACTAACATCAATGGGATTTGGGACAGTGATAATGAGGATGTATACCTCAAAGACATGGAAAAGCCACCACTTGCCGCACTCTACCCAGTTGATGACATTTGGGATGAGGAGGAAGAATCCCCAATTACTGTACTTACAAGGTCCGGAAGGTTGCAACCACCAATCACGAGTACGCCTATTCCTACAACTCAACAAATCCTAACACCTCTCATAGAATATAATGACGTTGTCAAACAACTGAAGAAGACTAAGGTTGAGATGAATGTTTGGAAACTCCTAGCCTCGTCTCGTGAACACTGAGTCGCAATAATGGATGCTCTAACAAAAGTAGGGATATATTCTAAAACTACTTAAGTGGGGTTAGCTAACTTTCTTACGAGTGACCTCCCTAGTCCTATCAACTTGATCACCTTTTCTAACAAGGATTTACCCCCGGAAGGAGATAAACACAATAAAGCCTTGAATCTCACAGTAGTTTACAAAAGAATGAATGTGCCCATGACCCTTGTAGATAATGGCTCAGCAATTAACGTATGCCCACTTCGTACTGCAAGAATGTTGGGAATAAAGGATGAAGACTTGTCTCCATCCACACAAGGCTTAAGGGCTTATGACAACACTCATCGCCAAGCTCTTGGAACCATCGCAACAGGAGTCAACATAGCATAACTTTTCAGGTAATAGACATCAAGGCTTCATTTAAATTATTGTTGGGACGCCCTTGGCTTCATGACCTTAAGGCCATTCCTTCATCCCTTCACCAACAAGTAAAGGCAATAGTTGGAGGAATTCCTTTCACAATCGATGCTTCCTTTATGAGGATCAAAGTAGTGGACAAAACCCATCATTAATGTGCAGCATGATGAAAACAATGAAGATTTTTGGGGCTTTATCGCTGAAGAGGTCTCTTTCATCGAGGAAGATGAAAAGACCCCTTTTGACTATAATCCCCACTCAAATCTAGTGGTTAACGCTATCCTTAAGAAACAAGGACATTTTCCTGGAATGACTCTAGAAAGAAGAAAGGAATAGCTAAGCAAATGGGACTACCTGGCCTCCTTAAAATGGATACTTTTGGACTTAGTTTCGAACCAACTCTAGAGGACCTTAAGCGAGCCCAAGAAAAGTCTAATGCACGGAGGAAAGCTCGCACCCAGAAAAATGCAATGCCAATGGAATCATACCCTCTCACTTTAAATGGACAATTCATAAAAGAGGGAGAAGATTATCCATGCTACCAATTCCCAAGACCACTTGTTAGAAATGGGATACGCCAGCCTGGTTTCGAAATTTTCCTAGATTGTAATTTTCTAGATGAGATCCAAGCTCCTGCTTTCAAGGAACGAGCACCTTTATTCTTTAACTCTAATGTCATGGGACTCCTCTTTGGGTATGAGAAGAATGAGCCTAAGCGTGTTGACGATAACCTTAGCAGTTGCACTTTCCTCTATCCCACCTATTTTAGCACCTACTCCTAGAATAGTTAGTAGTCAGGTCCCGTCAAACCTATCTCTTTTTGATGTAATGATTCAAGAATTCAATAATATGTCTTCTTACTCTTACTCCTCGTGCTTTTCCCTTACCCAAGATGACGAGCATTGCTTTGCTAATAATGAAAATGACAAAGAAATAATTAAAGCAATGGAAACACTTGAGAATAAAGCGACAATAATCGAAGAAACTGAAACAGTTAACATCTCCAAGGATCCTACCATTAAAAGAGAAGTTAAAATTGGCTTAACTCTAAATCAAGAGGAAAGAACTCAATTAATAAATCTACTTAAAGAATTCGTTGGTGTTTTCGCTTAATCATACGAAGATATGCCAGGAATAACTAGAGAAATTGCTCAACACACTATACCACTAATTCCAGGAATGAAACCTGTAAAACAAAAGTTGCGTCGAAGGAAACCCGATGTAGCTCTTAAAGTAAAAGGAGAAGTTCAAAAACAAATAACTGCAGGTTTCATCAAGGTATCCAAATATCCAGACTGGGTCGCCAATGTGGTACCAAATCCCAAAAACGATGGTAGAGTTAAAATGTGTGTTGCCTATAGTGATCTTAACAAGGCAAGTCCAAAGGACGACTTCCCTTTACCACACATTGACATCTTAGTAGATAATACATCCAATCATGCACTTCTCTCGTTTATGGATGGGTATGCAGGCTATAACTAGGTTCTCATGGCGGAAATAGAGATGGAAAAAACAACCTTCATAACATCATGGAGCATATATTGCTATACGGTAATGCGATTCGGTTTGAAAAACGCGGGTGCCACCTACCAAAGAGCAGCAACTGCCTTACTTCATGACATGATGCACAAAGAGGTTGAAGTCTATGTGGACGACATGATTGTAAAATCAAAGGATTGCCCCGGACACCATATAGCCTTAAGAAAACTCTTCAAAAGGCTTTGAAAATACAACATGAGGCTAAATCCTGCCAAGTGTGCATTTGGGGTTACCTTAGGAAAACGTTTAGGCTATGTCATTAGCTCTAGAGGAATATAGATAGATCCCACTAAAATTAAGGCTATCATGTCCATGCCACCGCCCAAAACTGAGAAGCAAATTCGAGGATTTATTGGCCGGTGCCCGTATATTAGTAGGTTCATATCAAAGCTCACCACGATATGTGAACCAATTTTCAAGAAACTCAAGATAAACGTACCAATAATATGGGACGATGAATATCAAGAAGCCTCTAATAAGATCAAAGTTTACCTTGCGAATCCTCCTGTATTAGTACCAGCACTACCAGGAATTCCTCTTCGCCTATACTTGACAGTTACCAAGGAAACAATGGGAGCTATGCTCGCACAAGAAATAGAAGGAAAGGAAAACGCCATCTACTACTTAAGTAAAAAGATGCTTGAGTACGAAGTTTGCTACACACCACTCGAAAAGTTGTGCCTCGCATTTGTTGGGCCACAACTAAGTTAAGGCATTACATGCTCTTCCATACAGTCTATGTGGTATCTCGAATGGATCCCCTCAAGTATCTCTTTGAGAAATCCACACTCAATGGAAGAATATCCGGATGGATAGTAAACTTAGCTCAATTTGACCTAAGATTTATACCCCAAAAAGCCATCAAAGGATCTGTGGTCTCGGATTTCTTAGCAGATTTTCCAATTGAGAATTCAACACCAACACAAGGAGACGACTTCCTAGATGGAGAGTTAATGGTCACTGAGGATGATACTTGGACATTGTACTTTGACGGCGCATCCAACCAGAAAGGGTGTGGCGTAGGAGTCTTATTATTCTCACCTAAGGAAGAACATGTCCCAATCTCAATCAAGCTTGACTTCGACGTTACCAACAATGCTGCGGAATATGAAGCATGTGTGGTAGGCCTCGAAACAGCCTTAATATTGGGAGTGAAGAAACTTCGAATATTTGGGGATTCATCCCTTATTATTAACCAGATTTTCAAAAGATGGAAAGTGAGGAGTGAAAGTCTAGCTCCCTATCAAACCTATTTGGAAACACTTACTGATCAACTTGTAAAGGTAGAATACACATATCTACCAAGAGAAGAAAACCAATTTGCTGATGCCTTGGCAAGACTAGCCTCAATGGTTAGAATTCCTAAGTAAATTGAACAAATGCCTTTAACTATAGAAGAACGGCATAAACCGGCTTACATTCAAGCCATTGAGGATGAAGAAGTAATTCAAGAACAAGAAGAAGAAGAACCCTGGTACACATACATCCTCAATTATGTCACCAAAGGGGAATATCCGCCTAGTGCTGACAAAAGAGCAAAACGTGCCTTAAGACTCTTAGCCTCACAATATGTGCTTATAAACGACGAACTCCATAAAAAAGTACCTAGAGGCAAAGCTCTCCTATGTGTAGGCAAAAAGGAAGCTCAAAGAATGATGAGAATCATCCACAAAGGAGCATGTGGGACACACATGAATGGCAAAATACTAGTCCAGAAAATTATGCGTCAAGGGTATTACTGGACTACCATGCAAAAGGATTGCCACCAATATGTAAAAAGATGCAAAATGTCAAATATACGCCAATTTACAACATGTTCCACCATCACTCCTCTACACTTATACATCCTCATGGCCATTCTCAACTTGGGGAATAGACATCATTAGAAAAATCACTCCCCATGGAATGAGAGGTCATGAATACATTCTCGTTGCTATTGATTATTTCACCAAGAGGGTTGAAGTAGCGTCTTACGCAAAACTCACCGCAAAACATGTGGAACTCTTTATTGAAAGAAACATCATATGTAGATATGGAGTCCCACATGAAATGATAAGTGACAATGGAACTTACTTTCAAGTAGAGTGTGAAGACCTACTTAAAAAGTATGGAATTCAACATTACTACTCCTCTCCATATAGGCCTCAAGCAAATGGTGCAGTCGAAGCAGCCAATAAGAATTTAAAAACGATCATCGAAAAGATGACTGAAAACTACAAGGATTGGCCTAACAAACTCCACTTTGCTCTTTGGGGTTATCGCACGTCAATTCGATCATCCATAGGAACTATGCCGTTCACCCTAGCTTATGGAATGGACGTCGTATAACCTGTAGAATTGGAAATACCTTCTTTGCGCATAGCACTAGAAAGTAATCTTGATGAGGTTGAATGGACAAGGGCACGATATGAAGAGCTATTTTGACTCGATGAAAAGCGACTAGAAGCCTTACATCATGCCCAATGTTATCAAACCCGCATGGCTAGACACTTCAACAAAAAGGTCAAGACAAGAAGTATCAAGGAAGGAGACTTGGTGTTAAAAACATTCAAAAAGAATGTTCTAGACCCAAGAGGCAAATTTAGGCCTAATTGTTCTGGACCATACATTGTAAAAACTATCCTATCTGGAGGTGCAGCTAAACTCACAGACTTGGATGGTAATGAATTTTCGAATATGTCAAACCTTGACCAACTTAAGAAGTTCTACCCATGATTTAATCGAGTTCTATGCTTAAGTAAGCTACGTCTGGCCTGATTCCTTAAAACAAGAATACGTAGGCAACCCTTTTAAAGGGTGAGGCCACTTTAATTTTTCAAGATCTCGCCTTTTTCCCACTCAGCATCGCAAAAGCCAAATATCGCAGCAAGTCAGGAACTAACGCGCCACGATAACACCATTGCGCCGCGTTAGTAATATCACGCTGCGATGGAAGACGATTTTTGTCGTTTGAAAGCTACAATTAATCGCAAATGTTTCAGATTATTTCGAGAATTTTTCGACTTCCGTACTCGGATTATTTTCAAAATTAGTCAAGTTATTTCATTGCTTAAAATAAATGTTTAAGAAAAAAAGTTAATTTAATTAAAAGCTAAAAAATTGCATTAATAATTAGAAATAAAGAAAAATTACATTATTGATGAAATAAAATCTTAGAAATGAAATTAACTTGAAATTAAAAAATTGTATAATAAATTGAAGGCAAAGCAATGCTCTAATCTGTCTTTTCCTTTCTAGCCCTCTTCTAGTTCTTGTTTGTATCTTCTTCATCTTCCAGCTCCTTTACCACTAGGGATCCTTTAGATGATCTAACCGAAACCTGAGAAGAAATAATTTTCCCTTTGTTTTTAACCCAAGCCTTCTTTTCCTTAGGGTTAGATTTCCTTTTCCCTTTACCCTCTTCTTCTTAGGCATGATAGGAGCTTTGAATTCTACTCTTGAACCCAGACGCTCGTTAGGAGGATCTTTCTTGTCACCTAAGAGGTCTTTTATTTTAGTCTTCTCTACACCCTTAGAGCTTGTGCTTCGAACTTATTCTTATCCTTTTGGTTTCGACCAAGTAACCATTGTTTAAATTCCCTAGGCAATGGAGGAGGAACCCTATTAGAGATGACATTCCATAAGGGTCTAGCACATCAATAATCATCAAATCGTTCAACATTCTTCGATACAGGGTACTCATAAGGGCGACGATGATCTCTTAAAGGTATGGTTTGAGCAAGACCATATTGCCTCATCACCCTAGAAGGGTAGTAAAAGGTCAACCTCGATAAGCTTGGGATACAACATAAAGGTTGAGTATTGACTCCAACCATCTTCTCAATTTTCCACCAAGGTATGGTTTGATGGAGAAGTTGCGAGTTTCAAAAATTCTACTCCATTCCCAGCGTCCCATCTTCAAGGAAAAGCGCTTCTTCCTCCTCACAAGACAGTTAGGAGTATACTTCTCAATATTGTTAGGAGGACTAATTAATTCAAGTCTTTCCATTAGGCAAATCTGCAAGAATAAAGACAAATTGTTATTACTTTACAAAATTAAATATTTTTGATTTCTGTAATTAAAAGTATCAATTTTCTTAAAATAAAAAGATGCAAATTTTCTTAAATCAACTTCACTACCATCAACTATAGTTTTTAAATCATTTTCCCTCAGATTATAATAACGCTCAAAATCTTTATTGTAATATTCCTACATCGTGGGAATTACTGCAAGGTCTACAGAGGGAAAACCAAGAATAACACCAAATTCTTCCGGCAGGGGCTAATTTTATCATTACCTAGCCTAAAGCAGTGGGTGTTGGGATCCCAATATTCTATGGCAATATGGAAAAAGTAACTATCAAAATCTACCCCTTTAATGCTAAATACACCCCCCATTATGAAGACAGTCAAGCTCTTTTCTCTCCTTAGCGGTCAAAGACCGACACCACTCACGGGTTGTATCACAAAAATTCATAGACATGATTACTAATTTGATGCGAATGGAAGATTTAGAAGCTAATGACTCGAATTATGCTGATTATGGCGTATTTGGGGGATTTTTATAAGCAAAATCGAAGCAGAAATTGAGTCCCATTCAGACTTGATTTTCCCAGATCCATTGCGCTGCGATAGAAATATCGTGCCGCGATAATTTCCAGCGCTAGCGATATAAAACGCTTCTTATTTTACATGGATTTGATTTTGACTCGGATTTGTACTTTAATTTTTTCCCAATTTCGGTTAATCCTAATCCTTTTTCACCTTTATTATTTCATCCTTTCCCACAAATATTCAACTCTTTTCACTAAATCCAAATTAATTTAGAGAATTACTTTTTAAGGAAATTCAAAAATTAATTAAACTTATTTTCCTCATTTTCCTTTTTTCTTTTTTTCGGGGAGAAAGTCGGATACCCTCCAATGATAATAAAAATGACGGAATTTTTGTGTAAGATTTTCACAAAATCACACACATGCACATAACTAAACGCAGAGAAAATAAAAAAGACCAAAAATGTACATAAAGGTCTAGTGTATACACACATATGTCTAATAAAAGGGTTAATAAAATATACAATGTACGAGCAAAGTCCTAGAAAGTCGAAGAAATACATGCAGGAGCAACTATGGCGTTAGAGGACGCAAATCCCGAGGGATGCCGAAAGTATCATAAAACTGCGAGCCGCGTGGAGTCCATGCCTGCTCAGTATCCGCACCACTAGTCGTCGAGATCGTGATCGTAGGACTAGTCCACTGAGTACCTCTGTGTGGCCCGTACTGAAAACTCCCACCAACAAAAGGAGTAGGCTCTGGCTGCTGCGACGACGAGCCAAGCTCGTACATCCCACCACCGGGCCGAGATGATGGACCAGCCATAAAAGCACTAGGGGACTCGTGAGGACAGAACACCGGCATACCATAACTAGGTGGCCTCACATCCTCTGACGATGAGCTGCTCTCATCCTCAACCATTGCTTGGCTGCGCGCCTCCTCTCTACTAGGGATCTCCAAAGAAGTGCGCCGACGCCTCGATCCCCTTCGTTCACTCGAGCTCTCTGGCCTCGAACGAGTGCTAAGGGGAAGGCTGAAATAAAAACTACAAAACGAGTCAGGTGTAAAAAGGCAAAAATGTGCAAGTGAAAGCAAAAGCACAAAGGCATACCGAAAGAACGTCGTCCGTACGTCGAAACGATGCTCGGCGACTCCATCTCACCAGCTGGTACTGGAAGGCATCCATGGCCACTGCCATCCGCATCACTACCTTGCGAGAGAACTGCAAGACGGACAAGTTAGTGAAACACAAAATATATACATGTACATCGAATAAGCAGATTAGTGGGAGCTCACCCTAGTTTGGTGACGAGGAATAGACTAGGATACTAATCGCCACTCTTCTGGGGCCGGAGGAATCAGCTCCTCAACAGGTTCATAGGTCCCTTGATAAGTGATGGACATCCGCGGAGGCACAAACTCCGCGAGCTCCTCCGACTCTTGCAAAAGTAAAGTCCAACGGTAAGACACCGTTGGGGGCTACAGAAAAAATGAAATAGATAGGAAATAATGACAAACCTCCTCCTCACTGTAGGGTGGCAGAGCTAGCCAAGGAAGTAACATCTCTACGTAAGGACGGTCGGGGTAACCATATATCTGCCAGTCCTCACCAATCGCTCCGGTAGCAGCATGGATCCGGAGTCGCTCCTAACTCATCATCTGACTAGGGGGGTTAGCGGGAACTACATGAATAGTCGAGGAGTGATGAACGGCCACCCTCTCGGCCATGTACCTTACTATATCGTAGGTACCCTAGAAAAAACGCCTCTCGGTATTGTACTAAGATGTCAACCTGAAATTGCCCAAATCAGTCCATGGGCGATATTGAACATCAAGGCGCTACAACAAAAAATAATGAGTCAAGGATTTGTAATGAAATCCTAAGAAACAAGAAAAAAAAAGATAGAATCTTAACCTTAAGAATCGCAGCCCTAACAGAAGCAGTAGTAACTAAGCCAGCACGACGTCCCTGCCAGCTGGCGGCGATCGGGAGCCCTCTAGCTCGAGGCCTTGCCGACGCCAAAGAAGGGAAGTACTCGTAGAGCTAGACCTGTAGGGAGATAGAAAATCAAGGCTCGCTAAATATCGAGAAGAGAACTCACCAAAATAGAAGGACACATACCTCTACGAACTTCCAGAAACTAGAAAGAGTAATATCTGAACTACACTATCGCTGACGACAGGCTAACCGCAATCCCAAAAGAAAGTCAGCATAGCCAAGTCGTACGTGCCGATCAGCTGAAGTTCGTACACGGAGGAGAGATAGTGCAGCAAGACACGGCTTCCCCTGTCAGGAGAAAAAGTCCCCCACAGGAGGATGAGAACAAAGATACGCACTCGCTGCTCCTAGGTGGTCGCATCGTTATCGAAGGCCTCCCTAAATAGCGCCCTGCAGGCTGTCCTCATACTAGTGTTTAAATGTCGAGCCTCAGCAGCGACTCGGTGAACAATAGGGCCTAGCAGCTCCGTAGTCTCGGGAAATACTAGACTATGCATCCTGTCTTTTGGAAGTGGAGTGGACCAAAACTCTAGGCCAGTAATGATGGTGAAGTCAAGAGAGGTGATGGTCATCTCACCCCATGGAAAGTGAATAGTGTTCGTGGTGTCCTAGAAAAACTCCACGACACCCCAAATAATACGACGGCTCTCCCGCCAAGGATGAACAACCATAGCGACCCATAAAAGTGGAGTCAACCCGCAAGACTCCTAGAAAGCCCTCATCACATCATTTCCCTCAATGTAATGGCAATAGATGTATGAAATGTTGTTGTTGCCTAAGCTGTGACAACGAACGTGCTCATCGGTAATACCCAATTGGACACGCTGGGAAATATGAAAGGGTGACTGAAAAATCAAGGTGTATTCATCTTACTCAGGAAACGACCATCCCCGGCTAGTAGAAGCGACGTCGCCGTCGCCGTCGCTGATGGGCTCGTCCTCTCGTTGGGACGAGCAGGAACGTGAGCCAGATCCTTGATGACGAGCCATACTATTTAGTGCTGACATAAAATCAGTAAATTAAAGGTTCTATTGTATCTAAGTTCGCCTAGCCACATGATACTATGTTCGTTAAAAAACAGAGCACAACGTACAAAAACAGAGTATGATTTTGATTCGCACAGGAACAAGAATTTTAGGCACCAAAAAATTATTTCTTGCAAGTTTATGGAAAATATTGCAAAAAATTAAGTAAAAAAGAGCAAGCAAAATCATCGAGGACAAACTACATTGTACTCACGAACCTAGAATGTTCAACAATGGAAAAATGCTCGTTTCTTCACCAAATCGAGTAATTCTAGTCTTAAATTACTCATAAAGTAATATAAAAACATGAGCAAGCAATTTCATGACAAGGAATTCGATAAAACTTGGGAAAGAAGCACAAACATATTCAAAATTCTCGAAAAACCGCAAATAAAAACACTCGGAATTTACCAAAATTAAGTGGAGTTTGAGCAAAACTTTCATAGATCGGTGAACTAGAGTGAGAATTAAAAGATTTGCAAAATATTTGATTGGATTTGGTCCACAAACAAGCAAGAACAAGAGCTTCGAAGTTTCGTGAGCAAACGAGAAAAATGGGAGCAACAACGAAGAAAGAAAAAGAAAGGGTTTAAAACCGGGAAATACGAATTTATCGCGAAGCGATGAAAATATCACGCTGTGATACAGATATCGCGAAGAAGTATTGCCAACGCTCCGCGATATGGCCTGGGGTTGTGTGATGAATCTGCTGCTGTCCGCGTTGGGCTGTGTGGGTCTCGTAGACTGACTCTGAGGGTTCCAATTATCCATTTGTGCTCTATGGCGTACTATTTAGCTTCTAAACAATAGATTCGATTGATGATCGGCCCGATTACGATCATATTTGGTTAATGATTGGCCTGATGACGATCATATTGATTGATTAAGCACACTTAAGTATCGATTCAACACATTATTTCCTAAAATCAAAGATTTCTGCGGGGATTAATTCGAGCTCGGTAAAATCTTGAGGAGTAAGGTTTTACGGTAGGTTTTCGAAGGCCTGAGAAGCTATCACTTCCAAGGGGTGAAGACGAGAGGATTTGAGAAGATGGCTCGAGGCGTGGTGGTCTTCGATGGCACCCCCTGAGAATGTGGAGGTTGTCAAAAAACAAAACAACTTGATTCAAAATTGATTGTGTGGCAAGTTTCTCTAGGCGTAGAGACACATAATGAGAAGACAAGTTCTCCCATGGCGTGGAAAATCATAGATCATTGCTCACTTCTCAAGGCGTAGAGGATGGAAAATGAATCCCAAGGCGTGAATGCTTAGTGTTATTCCCGAAGTATGGAATTTCAATTATGAATTGCTAAAGGCGTAGGAGTTCACGACAAGGCTCTCAAGGCGTGGAGGCTATCCCAGATTTCCCGAGGCGTGGAAAATCATCATTCAATAGATTGCTCGAGGCGTAGGAATCTACGACATGTGGCCCGAGGCGTCGAAACTTGTCACCTTTTATTTATGAGTTGCTCGAGGCGTAGTGGTTCGCAATAGGATTTCCCGAGGCGTGGAATATATCTTATATCAGTCTTTCCGAGGCGTGGAAGATTATCATCCAAGGATTCACTTGAGGCGTAGTGGTTCGCGGTAGAGTTCCCGAGGCGTGGATTATATCCTATATCAGTCTTTCCGAGGCGTGGAAGATGATCATTCGAGGATTCACTCGAGGTGTGGAAAGCTACCAAAAGTGTTTTCTACTGATACGTTGGCGTCAGATACGCATTTTCTTCTCCCTTACTCCTTTATTTGTAGAGCTAACGTTTTCTACAAGTATCGACGTTAAAAATAGTGGCTTAGGATCGTAGAATATTCTGAATCATTCTCCAACCCTATCAATCTACTTTGACTTTTATTTTCAAAACTTATGTTTCTCCAAACTCAGTCAAAGTGGGGACTTCTGTAGACATCTGATTATGTCTCCCAAAAAAAAAAAACTAGTGATAAGTACCTTTCGCGTCTTTGATTATCGAGTTAGGTGAAGAGTTGAAGAGTCTCATAAATTTCCTTTAGCCTTGACCATTTCTAACCTTTATTTGAATGTTTTAAGTCAAAATCATTTATTTCATCTCCTTTAAACCCAAATAGTTCATTTTGTGTCCTTAATATCATTCATTTCGTGTCATCTTTTTAAAAACGTCCAAACCAGTTTATTTTGGTCCATAATCTGGGTTCTATAATTGTGTATTTGGTTGGGAATTGAAAAGAGCTTTCCATTGATATAGTATAAGCCCAAATCCGAGTTATAACGAGGAAGTTATGGCCAAAATACTAAACCGAGCCCAAACCGAGTCTTACCTACGACCCAATGACCATGTGGAGGGTCCATTAACATTAAACATAATTCCTAAAACCCTTAAGATTTATTATTAGTTTCTAGAATTCTCTAGAAGGTTCTAATATATCCTGATTTTTAAAAAGATAAACTTTAAGGATTTTACTTTGGATAAAACACTTGTTTTTAGTAGGTTTAATTCTGATAAAACTAGAATACAAACGGAAATACGATTAACCCAATTTGATTGGAAGTCGGATTCCGTACGAATTCTATCTTTCAAAAATACCACTGGACGATGTTTATATCGTGTCGTGATACTAATATCGCGGCGCAATATAGCTGGCGCTTCGCGATACGATCTATTTTACTCCAAGTCGAATTCTGACTCTTTTTATGATCTTTTCTCTCTTTTTTCCCTATAAATAGGGGTCGTTTTCCTCCGTTTTGATTTACCAACAATCATAATCTTAATCCCTCTCTAAGCTATAAGCTTCTGTCTTTCTCTCTCTCTCTCTCTCTCTCTCTCTCTCTCTCTCTCTCTCTCTCTCTCTCTCTATCTCTCTCTGTCTCTCTCCCTTCTTTAGCCTTAGCCTAAACACATCATACACCATACGTCCTTTGCGAGACTGGAATACTCCAAGCTCTTCTCGTAGTTACCTTCGACCTCGACGTGGAAGGTTGATAGTTTTGAGGGTTTGGTCCATAATCCTTATTTCAATTCTTATTTGATTTATTTGTTTGATTTATTTCTTTCTAGAAGTTACTAACACGTTTATTGTTTTAATAGAAAGAGGTACGAAGCATCAAAGTGAGTAGATCTACTATCTTTATTCCTTGATTTTGATATAGAAATCATGCTTAGTATATTATTTTAATTCCTATTATCATGTTAGGACATTTATTTTGATACCTACTATCATGTTAGGATGCTTAATAAATATTTCTAATGTTATCATGCTTGCTAGTTGAAAGGAATAGTGTCTTTCCAACAAGTTTATTATTTCGATAGAGGGTTCGGAATTATTAGAAAGGTAATTCTTCAGTGAGGTCAAGTGATCGGGATGCCTAGGTGGAGGCCGCTTCTGATCAGTAATATTAATGTGTAATTAATATTACAGCTTAATCTTGACTGAACCCTTCGGGTCACACCCCAATCGAATAACTTATCCGAGACGACGAATCAATCCGAAGGATTAGACGAGTCATTAGAGTATTACAAACAAAGACGTCGGATATCGAGTTTGGAGCGTCGAAACCGAGCGTCATAAGTCTAGTCGAATTTAGACAAGACGAGAAATCAAGTAAGCGACAAGTACGAGCTAGGCCGTAGCCTCGCATTGGCCTAGCCATGCGAGTGCTAGGCTAGCTTAAGCTGCCAACCCCATCGCAAGGCATGGAGCATGCCTAGCATGCATTACGTGCTAGGGTGAGCATGCTTGCAGGGCTGGTGCTCATGGCCGCATGCATGCTAGCATGGTGGGCATTGCACCCAGCCACACACATAGCTGCAACTAGGCTGCGCTTAACATGCAAGCATCGCAAGCTTAGTGCTATGCGTATGCGTGCTATGGCTGTGCATGCTTGCTAGCATGCTAGGCCAAGCACCAAGCCTCTCGCAGCATCACAGTAGCATCGCACTCGCACAACACAAGCATCGCAAGCAACGTGCTGTGTGTGCGTGTGTTGTGCGTGCTTGCTAGCGTAGCAGCACCAAGCAGCAGCAGCTGGGCCTCGCTTCTCGCACAGCAGCATGCATCGCAGCCGTAGCCCTCATTGCGTGCGTGGCCAGCTTGCTGCACGCATGCGTGTGCGAGCTGGCCGGGCAGCCCAGCCTTGGTGATAGGCGCCAGCTGGGCAGCCTTGGCAGCCAAGACTGGCTGCCAGCCAGCCATGTGTGAGTGGTCAGCCCGATCAAAAGTGGGGACCGATCTTATGGCCTTGCTTGGGGAGCTAGGGGATTTTGCCCCCCCCCTTTGGTGGTACTCACCTACCCATGCTCTCCATATGCCACTTGGAGCTTGTTGATTGCTTTGCATTTTAATTTGTTTTTGGTTTAAAATTAATTAAGGAAAAATGCAATTCTCCCACATTGATGGGCAAAGGGAGATCAAGGCTCCCTTCCCTATTAATACCTAAGTTTTGGGTTTGGGAAAAATCACTTGAGTTGAACTTAATAAGGCATCTTCTATTAAGTGAGAAAACCTTTAAGTTAGTAATACTCTAGTTTTAATTAGTCAAGTTCCGATAAACCTTCGGGATAAAGACCGCTCGGGTTGGGTTGAGGGTGCGAGCGATCGGAGGCCTACGCATTTGCGAGGCTAGAGCTTTCAAGTAAGAGCTCGTAAGCGAGCGAAGCACACGTCGAGGGTAAGAATGTCTTTTCTCTTCCTCTCTCTTTGTTGTTTAATTATGTGATTGCATGTTTAGTCACTTTAATTAGTGGGTAGGTCTTTGGCGGGTTTCTCTTCCGCGTAGTGTTGGACGCTACGAAACCCAAGAGTGGTATCGGAGCCGCGCTCACTTTAATTATTGTAACTAATAATTAATTGAGGTGATTTAAAATAAATTTAAATTTCTGGTTTTGCTTTCCAATTAGATTAGAAGCTCGTTTTAATTAGTTTTAATCTCATATTTATACTAATTTTGGCCAATGAACCTAGATTTCGACCCAAAATAGTGAATTTTGGGTGGAATCGATGTTCTATATCGTTTTTGTCTCTCTTTTGATGACTTTCCAGAAGCCAAAATCCACCCAGAAACATGTTTTTCGAGTGGTTTTTCGTTTTTGACGAAAATTTTTAAATCTTTAAACCTTAATTAATTATGGCATGTTAAAGATAGATTAAATGTATGGTTGCATCACTAATCTACTACAGTATTAACTTTATTAAGCATGTTTATGAATTCATAATTGGTGCTTGATTTGGTAAGCTCATTTTTTACATAAACTTGAAATTTCACAATTTTCCAAATTAATTGCTTCAAGTGTGAATGTTTATGGTGAATGTGTAATTTTAAAGTCCTTAATATGTTAAAGATCCAATCTTTAATTGTTTATTTGGTTGGAACTTTGATTTCTAAATTTCATGTTGAACTAATTTTTGGATTAAATCATTTTTGAGTTGATTAAAGTCCTAAAAGTTCACAACTTGTGATTAAAATTTAATTAATCTCCATATTGGAAGATGTAATTTATCAATTATACACAAGTTAGTGTTGGAAATTTTTCATTAGATGATTGGGTTTATTTTATCCAACCTCTTTAATTTTGTAAAATCTCATTATTAATTTATGTATGGTTAAATTAATTATGAGTATAGCCCTTCAATATATATATATATATATATATATATATATATATATATATATATATATATATATATATATATATATATATATATATATATATATATATATATAGGGGAGGGATCCGGTAAGAACCACTCCTTATATAAGAACCCTAGTTATATAAGAACCAATCACAGCCGTAGGATTGGATTGGGATGAGTGGTCAGGATAAAACAAAATAAAATCAATTTTAATCTTTCCTACAGTAAAAAAAAATAAAGCAACACTAACTTTCTCTCTCTTCGTTATACGTTCATGACTTTCTCTCTCCTCACACTCCCAATAATCTTCATAGAAGTTGCAATTTGAAGGATTTTCAAATCAGGTATGTTTTTTTTTTTTCGATTTTGCTCAAATTTGTATGAAATTTGCATGATGTTCAAGTAGATTTTGCGATTTTTCGATTTGATTTTTGCGATTTTTGTGATTTGATTTTTGCGATTTTTGTGATTTGATTTTTGCAAATTTTCTGATTTTATTTTCATGAATTTCGCATAAGTTCAAGTCAATTTTTTTATTGTTTTGATTTGATTTTCATTTTTCGGCGATTTTAGGGTTTAAACGATTTAAAGGCTGGAATTTTCAGCAGATTTAGGATTCTAATTTCAGCGATTTTAGTGTTTGAATTCCAGCTACTCTTGATTATTATTGGTGGTTTTTTATTTATTTATTTATTTTTTTGCGTCATTTTACCATTTTTTTGTGCGATTTATGTGCGGTTTTTTGGTGCGATTTTTGTGTGATTTTTTTTTGTTGTTGTGTCGTTGCTGTGTGGCTTTTTTGTGCGATTTATGTGCTGTTGTTTAGCAGCTACTATGGTGGTATGAATTTGGTGGTGGTTGTTAGCAGAGGAATGAGAAGGTTGGTGAGGGGTGTGGATTGGAGATGCGGTGTAGGCTAAGAAAGGGAGTGGTGAAGGTTAAGTGGCTGAGCAGGGGAGATTGATGAGGGGTTTATGTGGGCTACTTGTTTGACTTGAACCATAGCTTCGAATGCAAACTATTTGAATAGCTTGTATTTAATTTTTGAATGACTGTACTACACTATAGATGTCACTGCTGGCACTTAGAGCCCTGGTATTTGTTTGGTTTGGGTTTTGGTTTTGGTTGGATGGACGGTTTTTCTATACAATCATGTATGGTGTAAGCCGTGTAACTGAGTAGTGTGAGCACGTAGTAGTGTTGTATATTCAATGAAATCCACTCTTATGATGAGAAGGAGGGGGGGGGGGTGCTCGGAGAGGAGGGCCATGAATGATTTTCGTGAGATGATGAATGGTTGCAGACTTCGTGACCTTGGCTACGATGGACATTGGTTTACTTGGGAAAGGGGAACTTCTATGAACACAGTGATTCAAGAACGGCTTGACCGTTTTATTGGGAACTCTTCTTAGAACAGCTTTTCCGAATGCTTTGGTGTCACATTTGGTCAGGGTCAAATCTGATCACTCACCTATTCTTCTCACCTTAAATAATCAGTCTAGGAGGAAATGAAAGAAGATGCGCAAAAGATCATTTAAATTTGAGTCCGCTTGGGTCTTAGATGAAAATTATGAGACGTTTGGTCAAGTTCAGCTAGTTATGGGATAGAGCACAGATTACTTCTTTTAGGAGTGCTCCTTTTATTTTAATATATTTATGGATATAAACATCTTTGATTCTTTGTTGTATTTTCAGTTTGCTACTTACGTTGCATGATCAATATCCTGGAGGAAATCAGTCTCATAACATTTGAGTTGCTCCTTAATGCTTGCATGTCGTGGTTTTATAAACATGGTATCGCCCAAGCTAACTTTTCCCTTTAGAGCCTAGGATCTGATTTTAGGTTTCGAAGTAGCTTTTTTCTAGTAACTTGCCGTAATACATCTTGTGAATTTTTTTTTTCTATATCAATTATGTTTGTGCTTTCAAAGCTCTAAATAATACCTTAAATGATACTAAGTCGTTAATTCATATATTCTTCTTGCATATTGTATAATTGTGATTGTTACCGACATTGTTGAATTAGAAGCTAAATGAATACATTTTGGTGGAAAGTATTACAACAACTTATTTCAAAACAATGGTTATGATTGTGTCAATAATGACAAATTTTAAAAATTACTAGCAACAAGAAAGATAAGGTTTAGAATATAGGAACAAATTTAGAACATAGGTAGGAAAAAGAAAAAAAAAATAGAACATAGGAAATAAATTTAGAACATAGTAAATAAATTAGAACATAGGTTTAGAATATTGGTTAAACTTTAGAACACAATAAAAAAATTTAGAACATAAGAAAAATAATTTGAACATAAGTATAGAACATAGAAAAAAAATAGAACATAGATACGATAAATTTAGAACTTAGAGTGGAAAAATTTAGAACATAGACAAAAAAAAAAAAAAAAAAAAATGGAACATAACTTATTAGCTCTAATTTTTAGTGAATATATGCTAAAACCTATAAGCTCAATTGGTAGAGCACTATGCAAATGCATAGAGCATCCTCTATGCATATGTTCTATGTAGGTTCGATTCCTACATAGGTTATCTCTAAAAGAAACTAAAAAAAAACTTCAAAAATGAAACCATAATAACTCAAAAGTAAAAAAATAAAATAAAATTCTAAAGTGTATTTATTTTGTGCTAAAGTATGTCTCTTATGCTCTAAAGTATGTTTACTATGTTCAAAGAAGTCTATTATGCTAAAAAAAAAAAATATGTCTAGTTTGTTCTAAAGTATATCTAATCTATTGTGCTTCTTATGTTATAAAATTATGATCTTAAGTTATGTTCTAAAGTAGGGGAAAAATTTAGAACATATGCAGAAAAAATTTAGAACATAGGTTAAAAATTTAGAACATAAGAAAAAAAATTTAGATATAGGAAAAAAAATAGAACATATGAAAAAAAATTGAAAAACAGGGTTTAGAATATAGGAAAAAAAATTAGTACATAGAAAAAATAAAAAAATTATAGCATAGGAAATTAATTTAGAACATAGTAAAATAAAATTTAACTTAGGCTAATATTTAGAACACAGGAAAAAAAACAAGACTAAATATATAAAAAAAAAGAAACCGGATGATACTCCCTTTTTGCTCCACTTTTCATTTTCGGCCGGATTAGAGTATTGAAATAGATAAAGTAATTAAAACCGGATGGAATATTAAAATTTTATGTTCTGAATTCTATTAGATTTTGATAGCTTAGATTGGTCTTTTGTGAAAAAACGTGGAAATAATGTAGCACATGATAGGGCTTACTTCCAACCTCGGGAGCTTGGCAACGATTGTGGAACGATGTAAAAAATTTAGAACATAGGAAAAAAAAAACTTTAGAACATAAGTAGACTAAATTTAGAACATAGGGAAAAAAAAGATTTAGAACATAGGTAAAAGAATATTTAGAACATAGGAAAAAAAACTTTAGAACATAGGTAGAAAAAATTTAGAACATAGGAAAAAATTAGAAAATAGGAAAAAAAAAAACTTTAGAACATAAGTAAACTAAATTTAGAACATAGGAAAAAAATTTAGAACATAGGTAAAAGAATATTTAGAACATAAAAAAAAAAAAAAAACTTTAGAACATAGGTAGTTAAATTTTAGAACATAGGAAAAAAAAAAAACTTTAGAACATAAGTAGACTGAATTTAACATAGGCAAAAGAATTTAGAACATAGGTAAAAGAATATTTAGAACATAGGAAAATAAATCCTTTAGAACATAGGTAGAAAAAATTTAGAACATAGGAAAAAAAAATTAGAACATAGGTTGAAAAAATTTAGAACATGTTCCAAATTAACTATTTTTCCTATGTTCTAAAGTCTTTCTTATATTCTAAATGTTTTTCTTTTGTTCTATATTTTTTTTCTGCCTATGTTCTAAATTTTTTCCTATGTTCTAAATTTTTTTCTATGTTCTAAATTTTTGTCCTATGTTCTAAATGTTTCATGCTTATGTTCTAAATTTTTTTCCCTATGTTCTAAAATTTTCCCAATGTTCTAAATTTTTTTTGCTTATTTTCTAAATTTTTGTCCTATGTTCTAATTTTTTTTTTCCTATGTTCTAAATGTTTCAAGCTTATGTTCTAAATTTTTTTTCCTATGTTCAAAAATTTTTCCAATGTTCTAAATTTTTTTTGCTTATGTTCTAAATTTTTGTCCTATGTTCTAATTTTTTTTTTCCTATGTTCTAAATGTTTCATGCTTATGTTCTAACTTTTTTTCCCTATGTTCTAAATTTTTTTTCCCTATGTTCTAAATTTTTCCCTATGTTCTAAATTTTTTTTCCCTATATTCTAAAATTTTCTGTTTATGTTCAATATATTCCATATGTTCTAAACTCTCATGCAAACTCTTGTCCTTGATGCAAACATTTGTTTCTATAGAACCAAGATGGCTAAGCCAGCATACAAAATTGCTAAGCTCCTAGCAGCCCATATTACAGCAACATCATGGCACTCAAAAATAACATGTAAAATAGTCTCACTAGCAGCCCCACATCCCTGGCACACGCTAACAACAGCAATATGGCGATGGTGAAGCCTCTTTTTCACAGCAATACTACCCTTACAAGCCCTCAAGATGAAGTGTCATAGTTTAGGTAGTCTTTCCATACCCCAAACCAGTTTCCATAAGCCTTCCTCCTTGTTTCCATGGTGTGTATACCACGCCTGAGTTTAGTTTAGATGGTGAAGGACTGTTCCCTTTGTTATAGCTAAACTCTCATACAAACTCTCTTCTCGATATTATACAAATGAACCTACGTGGGATTCGAACCCACATCTCTTGTGCATTTGCACAATGCTCTACCCATTGAGCTAATAGGCTAATGTATATAAAACATTTGTACCAAACCCTTACTTACACTACACTAAACTTCCTCACCAACACAAATGAAGAACAATACTTATTCAAAATGATGTTGTAATATAGAGTACGACTGTCGAACAATATGAGTCACTTGAAAGGAAATAGAAGTCCCAAAATTCCTACAAATCAAAGCTTAAGAAAAGAGTATTGTCAATCATAACACATCATTCTCTCCGGTGCCCCATTACCACTCAATTTGTTACTAAGCTGAATGATGTGGAATGAACGGATGAACCCAAATATCAATCAAATAATAAACATTAAAAGAAAGAATTTTAAGCAAACATTTACAATCAGATTTAAAAATAAAGACAAAATTGAGTGGAAATGAAACTCCATGGAAGCCTTTATACGATACCCATTCCTAGCTTAATTTTATTACAGCCAAAACACAAAACCAAACTAATCCCCACAACTATGAAACCACAATTAAGCAAAATCGAACTAATTAAATCGAACAAAAATCGAAAAAAAAAAACCAAACTGATGAATTGCAATTTTCGAATAGATATATAATGGAACAAAGAAACTAAAAAAAACCAAATAGAAATCACAAAAAAGAACAAAAATTGCGACAGTTCATCCAGCAATAAAGTGTCTTATGATTATGAATTTAGTCTCGGACTTGAGAGCTTCTGGGGACTGTTTCTTATAGCAGGACTAGCTGCACTTTTCGCTCTTGTTCTATTCCTAGTGCAGTTCATGTACAAACATTGGCATATATGGAAACAGAACAATGGTTCAATCTGGAATAGAGTTAAAGAACTTGGAAAGACATATGATGAGATAGACCGGTCATCTCCTAGCATCAAGAAAATTTAGCAGCAGCTAGAAAAGAGTTGTCATAGTTGTGAGAATCATCGCAGTGATGATGCAGCTGAAAGTATGCCTAATACGAACTGCCATCCTAGTCCAATGAGAGAATAATGAAGCCATTAATTTGATCTGCTCTAGAGATGATCACTGTAACATTACTCTGTGGATACATATATACTTACAACTAGCATAGAACATTTGAAAAATATAGAAATAACTAGTCTCCCATATAGCACAGTCACATTGTAGATCTTGTTAGATATTTTAATGCATATACCGTAATCAAACACAGAAGAATCATTGAGAACTCGAACGAATAGAGCAATCAAATACAACTTTAGCTAAATAAAGCATAAAAAAGTACATACATAATCGCCAATTCAGCATGATTAAATTCAAATATTCAATAAATATAATCGAAATTTGAAAATCAAACGAATCATAGTTTAAACATCATATATCCCAAAAAATCGAAAAAAACAATCTGAAATCTCAGCCAAAAAATCTGAAAAAAAAATAATCGCAAAAAATACACAAAATAATAATCTATAATTTCGCCAAAAAAATCATCAAATTCGCTAAAAAAATCGCCTGAATATTCATATGAATTTCACATAATCGAACAAAATAGAAAATGAAAATAGTAAATCACAAAAATCGAACAAAATCAGTAAAAATCGAACATAAATCGCAGCAAAAAATTGAGAAATAAACGCATCAAAATCGCAGCATACAAATCGCAAAAATCAGGGAAAAATTTGAGAAAAAATCGCATAAAAACGCAGCAAAATCACATCAAAATTGCAGCAAAAAATCGCATCAACATCGCATAAAACAAATTAAATTCTTCAAAATTCTTGGAGTATAACTTACCTTTGCACTTCAGAACAAATTGGTGTACGAATTTATTGTTCTTTGCCTCCGTCCATTCAATTTTTCTTCGATTTCCGTCAAACTAGGGTTCGAATTTGCAAAATTTCTACTTAAATTTCTCAATTCAACTAGTTTATGCAACTTAATGAACAAATTTAGCTGAATTTGAGCAAAAAGTAGAAGAAAATCGTTGTAATTTTCTTCAATTAGGAGCGCTTACGGTGGATTTCTGAGAAAAATTGGGGGTTTTAAGAGAGAGAAAGTGGTGGGAAGTGTGAAATGTGTTTGAGAAGAGAGAAAACAGATTAGACTGAAAGATACGTGAAAGAGGAAGATGAGAGGAGGTGCATGAATGATGCATGAATTACAAAAATGCCATTATTATGACTGTATTTAGGACGGTTAGATCAAAACAAATAAACGGCTGAGATTGGTTCTTATATGAGTCTTCCTCTATACGTATATATACGTATATATATATGTACGTGTGTATATATATATATATATATATATATATATATATATATATATATATATATATATATATATACACACACACAAACACACACACATATATATACATATATATATGTATATATACTTATCCAAAATTCAAAAATAATAATTAAGTTATATGTTCTATGTTGTTATGCTATGTTTAAGGAGTGTTTTGTGACAAATTTCATGAAAAATGGTTAAGTATCGAACCTTTTGCATGTTGTTTCTACCTTTTGCCATATTCAAGCTTCAAAATAATATTTTGGTAGACGATAACTATATTTGGATGATTGTTATTCATCTACGAACTGTTAATTCCCAAGATATATAGAAATAATCTCTAGAATAGTTAGTTGAATTGGTATAGGTTTGTTTTGTAATTGTTTGAGCTCCCTTCTACTAATTTCAATTGTAGGTGTCGTAGCCCCCAAGTATTAGGTGGCTTTGGACTTAGTGTTTTTCCCTTTTTGTAGCCGTTATGCCGTCGAAATGGGCCTAGGATTTGTCCTCGCGTTTTTTTAGGACTCTAGAAAATATACTTAATCATGTAATTTTCAAAATTCCATCGATTGTAGTATGGACTCTCCCCCGTTTGATGTCGAGGAGGTTCTAGGAGGACCGGTTCTGGACGAGGCGCTTTGCCCTCGAAAGAGGGTGACATGTCCTTATGAGGAAGGTTAGGAGCGGAGCGTTGGTGCTGACCGACGTCATCACGAGGAGGTGGTTTGGGAGGCTTCTCCCAACTAGGAGTCGCAGGTCCTTAAATGGGAACCGGACCACCATGTTTTGGTTCGAGGTTGGCGCGGCATAGTGAGTTTCTTCACTTTTTTGTTTTTTCTATTTTCTCTTTTCTGTTTCCTTTTTTTTTTTCAAAACCTGTTATTACCGAATTTCCTTTTTTAGAATGAGCCTAGCATGCGTCTATATGGCTCAGGTGACCTTACAGGTTGATTTGAGAGCTTGCCCGAGGTAGCGAAGGAGGTTATAGAGATTTTGGGGATCTGTCCCTAGTTGGCAGCTCTTCAGGATTTTTCGAGTCAGCTTGTGTCATTGGCTTTCCTTCGCGGGTCGCTAGAGTTTTGGTGGGATTATATTCCACCAACACTTTTCACTTCCCGTGGGGAGAGATGATGGTTACCCCTTACGACTTCTCCATGATCACGAGTTTTCCTTTCGGAGGCGAGCCTGTGGTCCTGGAGAACGTAAAGGGGTCAGACGAGAGATTTCATGACCTCGTGGGGGATTGCCTTGCAACGACCCTCCATGTGTATGTGCAGTCTTGTCCGTACTCGGTTCTTGCCAATGAGTTATCGGCTAATGAGGTTGACCGGCAGTGTACTCTTGAGTAGCTGGCTCGGATATACATTGCTCATGTTATTTCCGTCACTATTCTGAGTGATCGGGGAGAACGTTTCTCCATTGGGTTAGTTATTTGCCTCAGTGATCTGGGGCAAGTAGGTAACTTAAGCTGGGCGGAGATGTCGTATGCCCATATGCTCACTGATATGGGCAAGGCGACCTGGGTGATGGATTCCGCGGCAGCTACTGAGGTGCCACAGATCTCAATTTCATGGCATGGTCGTATTCTTGAGGTACGTGTTCATCTTTTAAATATATTTCTCGTCTTTCTTTCACTGTTCTCTTGGCTGATCACATTTTACTTGCCTTTTCCTAAGTCTGGGGGTACTTGTACCTGTCTTTCATAGCCCCCACGACTCTTGGTCGGACTTGTTTCCCTATTAGCCATCATTTGGCCATAATAGAGAAGAAACAAGCTACTGCAGCCGGCGACTTTTGCTAGAGCATTCTTTCGGCGACTCATGCGTTGGTGAGTATGGTTTTAGCAACATTTTCCTTATTTCTTTTATTTGGCCGTCCCCATTTTTGACATAAATTTGTGTTTTATAGGTTGACCTTCGCCCTTGGGGCTTGGTCGTTGGGGTCCCTAAGGCCATCCAGGCAGGCGCTGTTCGCTGCCGTTTTCGGGCGCTCTATAAGGGACTCTCTTTGCTTCATTAGACAGACGCGTGGTTTTTAGGCGAGCGTGTCGTCTGGCAGTTCTCGTCCGAGGAGCCTTTGGTTCCTACGGACCCTCCGATCTGGATGCTGCGTCTAGATCTGCTGTGATACCGAGGATCAAGCTCTAGCGATCCTCGGCTATCTACAGAGCAGCTGGTGCTGCCTGGAGCATCTTACCAGGCGTTTGTCGTATCCAGACTAACTTCATTTCCAGTTTTTGTTCCGGTTAGTCTTTCTTTCTCTAGATTTTGTGTTTTTTTCTCGGCGTTCGGATATTGACCACTTGTTTGTTTTTGCTTTACTTTTTTTATAGAGGGTCGAGCTGGGTGGTTGGGTGCCTCCCGTGGCAGAGATCTCGTATACCAACGCCTTTGGATCAGTGATTCACAAGACTCTTCTGATAGCGAAGGATGAGGATATACCGTTCATCCCATAGACGGCCGAGTCGGTATGTTTTGTTTCGCATATGTAATTAAGTTGTTTAAGTGTCATATACGTTTTTATAATTGTCTTATTTTTGGAAAAGATTCTGCGGGAGACTGTGAACGACATGGTGAGGACCCTTCGAGTTGCTTATCGGAGCGCCTTGGTGGCTCTATCATGTCGTGATCATCGGATGCTTGCGTGAAAGGAATGGTAAGGCTTGGCCGTAAGCTCAGCATGCATCGTACGCAGGGCTAGGCGAGCTGGCCGAGAAAACCATGCGGGCTAGGCGTGCCTTCTAGGCCAAGCTTGTATTCGGGCTTGCACGCCCAGCTGATCGCACGGTAGCACCAGCATGCATTAATGCGTGGCTGGGCTGACAGGCCATGCCTCAAGCAAGTAGCAGCCTGCCAGCATGGGAGAGCTAGCAGCAAGGCGCGGCAGGCACAAGCTACTAGCACCGAGCTTGGTGCGTAGCAGTAGCAGCGCCCATCAACAAGCAGCCCACATATGTGTGGCTTACTGTTGTTGGCTAATGTGGCAAGGCCCAGCTGGGCAGGCCCATCTGAGGGACCAGGCGCCAGCATAGCTGCCTTGGTGTTCAAGGCGGGCTGCCGGTTGGCTGCGTCCCATTGCACCGGTTTGTGAGGGGTGGTTTGCTTGGGGAGCAAGGGGAAGGTGGTCATCCCCTTGTGGGCCTCACCTACCCCGTTACTCACCTTGTGCCACTTGTTGTTTGATGATTTCCTTGCCATTTTAATTTTATTTAGAATTAAATTAATTCTTTCTTTTGGTATTTTACTAACTATCCCACATTGAAAGATGATGGGAAATCTTGGGGATATTTCCCTATAAATACCAATCATTGGGTATTAGGATTTTCACTTGAGTTGGTGAATTTTAAGGGATCTCCAAAAGCGAGAATACCTTAGTTCGTAAACTTTAAGTTTTTTTTTTGTCCAGCCCCGTCTAAGTTACGGGGTAGGGACCGGTTCAGGTTCGGTGAGCGAAGGTGTGAACCGTCGGAGGTTTCGCACTTGCGGAGCTTGAAGCTTTCAAGTCTGAGCTCATTGAGTGAGCGAAGCACGCGTCGAGGGTCAGTTTCTTTCTCTCTCTTCTCTTTATGTGTTCGTGTTTTATTAATTTACATGCTTTCGTTTATATTGTAATTATTATGCATGCGATTCGACTAAGCTCGTTTTGTTTCCACGCGGTGTCGGACACTGCAAAACCCAATAGCGGTATAAGAGGCTCTTGTATTTAATTTTTACAACTAAAATTATTTAAGGTGATTTAAATGTATTTAAATTTCTCGTTTAGCATCCTAATTAGATTAGGAGCTCGTTTTTAATTAGATTAAAATTGTATTTATGCTATTTTGGCTTACGAACCCTGATTTCGACTCAAAATTAGTGAATTTTGGGTGGAATTAACGTTCTAAATCATCCACTCCCCACAAAGTGATTAAAAATGACCTTCTAGAAGCTAAAATCCACCCAGAAAGTTGTTTTTCGAGGGGTTTTTCGTTTTGAACGGAATTTTTTAAATCTTTAATTCTTGATTAATTATGGCATGCAATTGTTAGATTATGTTTTTGACTATACCATTAATCTTCTGCAATTTTAACCCTTATTAAGCATGTTTATGAATTCATATTGGTGCGTAATTTGGTGAGCTCTTAATTACACATAAACTAGAAATTTCATATTTTTGCAAATCAATTACTTCGAGTGTGACGATTTATGGTGAATATGATTTTTGAAGCCCCTAAAATGTTAAAGATTCAATCTTTAATTGTTTATTTGGTTGAATCTTAACTTGTTAAAATCTATAATGAACTAAATTTTGGTTTTAATCATTTTGGAAGTTGATTAAAATCTAAAATGTTCATACTTATGCTTGAAATATTATTGTTCTTCATATTGGAATATTACAATATTCAAATGTTCATAAGTAAGTGTTGGATAAATTATTTCATTGGATGATTGATTATTTATTCAACTATTTTGTCAAATCTCATTATTAATTTATGTTGGTTAAATTAATTGTGAGAGTAGCCCTCAATTTTTGTAGCATCAAGTTGAGCCAAAAATAATTTAAAGAATGGTTCTTGAATTAATTTTGGTTTGTGCACTAAAATTGAATTTAATTAAGTTGGACTTGTTTTATTTTCAATATTGCTCAATATTAGTTCTAAATCAATTTAGAATTAATTTTTATGTCACACAAATGTTCGGAATAAAATCCGAAAGCACAACAAGCGCAAAATCGAAGCTGATGCTTCGAGCACCTAGGCTCGGCTAGCAGGGCTGCTTGCCGCAACCTACATGTTGCTATCGAGCCGAGGCATGTGCGAGCGTGTACGAGGGAGTATGCTTGTGGCTGTGAGCGTGAGTGTGTGCGGGGAGGGCTAGCAGGCAAGGCAGGTGACTGCGCGCCACGCAGCCAGCAGTGGATGCTTCTAGGACGTCCACGGGAGATCTTAGCATGTGCTATTGGGCTGGGGGCAAGCACTCGGACTATGCCGCAAGGCCTGGCACTGCTGGGCAGTTGCTGTGGCTAGTAGTGGCACGCACCAAGGCAACCTTGGTTCGTAGGCAACGTGCGTGAGGCCGGCCTTTGCGAGCCATGCTTGGTGCCTAGCCAATCCCCTAGTCCTTTTGGCTTGGGGCTAGGCACTTGGCATCTATTTTTGCTATGTTTTATGTTTTAATTAAAACGAGGCTAGGCCTCAGTTTTTTCGGCACTTGTAAAATTTATTTGGCAAAATTTTGGGTTAACCGGCGTAATTAATTTTAATTGGATTAATTTTAATTAAGTTGGATGTGGAATTTAGTGGGAGCTTTATTAATTGTTTTGAGCTATTATTATTACTTTAATTCACATTATAAAATTAGTTGACTAGTTCTAATTAGGCGCGTAAATTGGATTAACCACCTAAGTTAGTTACTAGTTTGCGCTCGTTTTGCATTGTTGCTTGAATTATTTGTAAAATGCATGGGCCATTCACATTAGAAGTGAATGGATGAATGAAATATATATTCTAATGCAGGTTTTACAAAATGGAAACTAGTGGGGACTGATTAGGATAGTAGATACAGATTGCGTTCCGTTTTGTATTTTCGTAAATCTAAATACGGATTGCGTGTCTTTAAGTAATTTTATACCTAAATTATTTAGATTAGTCCTAGCTTTTCTAGTAGTTGCATAATTGGTGGTGATGTCTCGAAGACGACATTTCTATGAAGACAAATCCAAGAAGATGTAATGAAGGCCCTTGAAGATTTGAAGATTCAAGTTTCATGGGGTCATGCTAGTTGCCAAATGCATCTCTATTTATGCCTTATATATTTTGCTTATATATAATTGCGATATTAGATCCATGTTAAGGTTTTCAAATGTTGAATGATTAATTTAGTTCACTTAAATCAACCAACACAGAAACCCTAAGAACCTATAAAATTAAATTAAAATTTGCCATTCGAAAATGACACTTACCAAACTAATGAGAATAGTAATGGGTTATGCCAAAGCAAGACATTACTACTTTCCTAGGGACGTAAGATATACTAGGTATACGCGTTAGTTTTGGTTAAACTCAATGATATCAGTAAGGAGTCCTTAGATGTCGTGGCAATGGAGATAAATGTCAAGAAAGCATTAGATGCGACGTTTTATTGAACCAAGAATACCTTAGAGCTATTAGAAATTGGATTTCTTACCTTAAAATATTAAGTGTTAAGACAAGCCAAAGCATGCTTAATCACTTTTTGATTTTTGGGGTCTTGAAATTGTTTTATTTTCGCCTAAAAGGAACAATTTTAAATGTGTGGATAAAACGCTTAATAAGATTGGAAATTTGCATGGTTGCTTTAATTTCTTTCTTATTGGTTTAATGAATGGTTTTCATTGCAAATTCTTTCTTTTGAAGAAAAATGTCTGCAACTAACACCAACAACAACCAATTTTCGTTACGTTCAATTCTTGATAAGGAGAAATTGAGTGGGCCGAACGTCCTTGATTAGCAAAGGAACTTGCGTATAGTTCTCATGCAAGAGAAAAAGGAATACATTCTTGATCAGGAAATGCCCGACGCTCCTAATGAGGAGGTTAGTCAGGCTACCCTAAACCGATGTCACGCTGCTAATCAGGATGTCAAATGTATCATGTTTGCCACAATGTCTCCGGTCTCCAAAAGACTTTCTTTGAGAAGAAGACGACTTTTGAGATCGTATCAGAGCTTCATAATATGTTTCAACAGCAGGCCCGAACTGATAGGTTTGAGACCCATAGGCAAATCCTTGAGAGCAAGCTCATGAAAGGATAGCCTGTCAGCCCTCATATGCTCAAAATGATTGGATTATTTGAGAACATGTTGAGACTTGATGTGGGGTACTCGAACAAGATGGCAATTGACATTATTCCACTACTAGAAAATAGCCAATCAACGACGTAAAAAATCAGTCGGAAAACCCTGAAATTTTGTCGGAAATGGCCATTTTTGACGGAATTCTGTCGGAAAGCACCGTCGCATTACCTTTTGTAGGAATTTTGCGATTTTCCGAGGGAAAATCTGTCGGAAAGGCGCATTCCGACGGAATTTCCGACAAATTTTGGTCTGTCGGAGTCAAGTTTGACTTAATTGGGAAGTCCGTCGCAATTTTCCGACGGAACATTTTCCGTCGGTATGAGTCACCTTCCGTCGGAAAAGTCAATAAAAAATTTAAAAAATAAACAGCCCCCACCCCTACCCCACCCCCACCACCAGCTCACACCACTGCCCATACCCCTGCTCTCCACCCCAACCCACCCCCACCACCAACCCACACCACTAGCCCACCCCCTGCCCACACCACCCCCTTAACCCACCAGTCCCCCTAACCCATACCAGCAGCCCACACCACCTTTATAAATCCATGAAACCACCCACAAGCACCAGCCCACACATCACCCACGCACACACAACAACTA
This sequence comes from Chenopodium quinoa, assembly GCF_001683475.1. Lineage (NCBI taxonomy): Eukaryota > Viridiplantae > Streptophyta > Magnoliopsida > Caryophyllales > Amaranthaceae > Chenopodium > Chenopodium quinoa. Next base: position 1,149,857 of record NW_018744464.1, read on the forward strand.
AAAACCCAAAAAAATTTAAAAAAAACAAGGAAAAAAAAACAGAAAATCGAAAAATTAAAACATAAAACATACCTTAAATTGAAACCGGCTCGAATTTCACCACGAAAACGGTTTAACAAGGCCAAATTCGGCCATGAAAAGTCTAGATCTAGGCTTTTAATGGTCGAATTTGGCCTAAAAAACCACCCAGACGTTGCACAGTGGTGGTGGTGGTGTTGGTTGTGGCGGTGTTCATATTTGTGAGAAGGAGGGAAAGAAATCAGAGAAGAAAAAGGCGAGAAAGAGGAGAGATAAGAGGAAAGAGAAGGGGAAAGAGATTCAGAGAAACAGAAGGGGAAGGCGAAGAGAAAGGGATTCAGAGAAAACAGAAGGGGAAGGAGAGGAGAAGAGGAGAGAGAAAGAGAAGAGGAAAGAGAAGAGATTCAGAGAAAACAGAAGGGGAAGGAGAAGAGAAGAAGAGAGAGAAAGAGAGGGGAAAGAGGCGGAGAAAGAGAGGGGAAATAATAAGGAGGGCTGGAGGGGAAATAATAGGGTAAATTTTGCGATGGAATTACATTCCCTCGGAACTGACAGCTTCCGACGGAATATTCCGTTGGAAGAATTTTTTCGACGGAATATTCCGTCGGAAGCTGTAAGTTCTGAGGGAATTTAATTCCGTCGCAAAATTTTCGAGGGAATTTCCGTCGTAAATTACATTTTTCGATGGAATTTTATGACAGACTAGAATTCCGTCGGAAAATTCGAATTTTCCGACGGAATTTAGGTCCGTCGGAATGATTCCGTCGGAAAATGGCCTATTTCTAGTAGTGTTCTCCATTCACTGTACAAAGGCTATGATTAGTTCAAGATAAATTATAATATGCAAAACATGGAGAAAACACTCACTGAGCTTCATGGGATGTTGAAGCAGGCCGAGGAAATGCTCAAGAATGAGGGGAAGCATGATATACTTATGGTCAATAAAGGCAAGCCATTCAAGCGCTCGAGCAAGAATATAGGCTACAAGGGGAAAAGTAATAAGATCTTTCCGCCTAAGTCAAAAGCTACCAAGAGTAACCAAGAAAAGAAGGTAGTGTCTTCTAAATCCGATTCCGAATGTTTCTACTATAAGAAGAAGGGACATCGTAAATGGGATTGCCTCATGTTCAAGGAGGATAAGAAGAATGACACCGTTACTTCTGAATCAGGTATATATGTTATATACCTTAACTTTACTAGCAAAGCTTCATGGGTATTAGATACCGGATGTGGCTCACACCTTTGTTCTAATGCTTAGGGACTAAGGAAAAGTAGAAGGCTAGTGTAGGGAGAAGTGGAACTCCGGGTCGGCAATGGAGCAAGGATTGTGGCCGCATCCGTTGGGACACTTAGTTTGTCTTTGCCCTCTGGGCTTGTTTTAGAACTTGAAGATTATTATCATACAAACATTACCAAAAACATTATTTCAATTTTGGCGTTGAACGCCCAGGCCTTTTATTTTCGGATACATGACAATAGTTGTTCATTTTATCTTGATAATGTTTTATATGGTACGGCACATTCAGAAAATGATCTTTATGTGCTTTCACTAGACAAACAGGGTTATAATGTTAATGATACCACCAAAAGGGCTAAGACCGTTGAGTCGAATCAAACCTACTTGTGGCATTATCGTCTTGGCTACATTAACATCAAACGCATCAAGAAACTTAATTTTACATGAAGGGATTCTTGATTCATTCGACTTAGAATCGTTTGAAAACGGTGAAGGATGCTTACTTGGCATGATGATAAAACATCCATTCTCCAATTTGGGAGAAAGGGTTTGTGACTTATTGGGTCTCGTACACACGGATGTATGCGGACCAATGAGCACAACCGTAAGAAATGGTTATCGCTATTTTATCACATTCACGGACGACTATAGTAGATATGGCTACGTCTACCTTATATCGCATAAATCTGAATCCTTTGAGAAGCTCAAAGAATTTCAGAGTGAAGTGGAAAATTAGCTTGGCATGAAAATCAAAGCCCTTTGATTGGATTGAGGTGGCGAGTATTTAAGCTTTGAATTCGACGACCATTTGAAAGAACATGGTATTCTCTCAGAATTGACACCTCCCAGAACTTCAAAATGGAATGGAGTATCTAAGAGGAGAGATCGAACTCTGTTAGACATGGTTCGATCAATGATAGGTCTTAGTGATCTTCCTATCTCTTTTTGGGGACATACACTTCTAAGCGCAACAGTTACATTAAACTACGCTCCGTCAAAAGCTGTCGAAAAGACTTCATATGAATTATGGACGAAGAATCCTCCACGGTTGTCTTTTCTTAAGATTTGGGATTGCGAAGCATATGTCAAAAGACTTATGTTTAAGAAGATTGCACCAAAATCTGACAAATTTTTCTTTGTGGGATATCCAAAAGAAACAAAGGGGTATTACTTCTACAACCAATCTGAGAACAAAGTATTTGTTGCTCGAGATGGTGTCTTTTTCGGAAAAGGAGCATCTTTCCAAAATGACAAGTGGGAGGAAAATCAAACTTGATGAAATTCAAGAAGATGAGTAACAAAGTGAACCTGACAAAACTGGCAATCAAAGTGGTTTGGAAGCAACTATTGAAAATGGTCAGAGTCAAACCGAAAATGTTCAAAGTCAAAATGAAAAAGCAAATGCTCAATCTATTACCTTGTGAAAGTCGCAAAGGCCAAGATTTCAACTAGACGGATACCTCAATGTTGTCTTAACCGAGAATCAAGACATTCTAGTTCTGGATGAAGATGAGCCAGCGACATACAAACAAGCTATGAGGAGTCCCGACTTTGCAAAATGGCAAGAAGCCATGAAATCCGAGATGGACTCCATGTTTGAAAATCAAGTCTAGGACTTGGTTGATTTGCCCGAAGGTTACACAACTATCGGTTGTAAATCGATTATTAAGTTGAAAACCGACAAAGATGGAGTTATATATGTATAAAAAGCTAGACTGGTGGAAAAAGGTTATAGGCAAATTCACGGAGTTGATTATGATAAAACGTTTTCACCAGTCGCCATGCTTAAATTTGTCCGGATTATCCTTGCAATTGTCGCATATTATGATTATGAGATATGGCAAATGGACGTCAAAACTACCTTCCTTTAATTGGATTTTGGAAGAAACTGTGTACATGATATAGCTGGATGGTTTTGTAGATCCAATCAATATTGGGAAGGTATGAAAGCTTAAGAAATCCATTTATGGATTAAAGCAGGCAAGCAGAAGTTGGAATCTGCGATTCGATGAAGCCATTAACAAGTTTGGTTTTATCAAGAATCTAGATGAGTCTTATGTTTACAAGAATGTCAGTGGGAGTGACATAACATTCCTTATCCTATACACTAGTAGAAAAAAGTAAATGGGAAGCCCCAATTGGGAAGCGTTTATTAAAATCCGCTTCCAAAAATCCACAAAAACCCACAAAAAAAAAAAAAAACAAAACCGAAACATACAAATGGGGAGCGGTTTTGGGTTAAACCGCTCCCAAATATTGTAATTGGAAGCGGTTTGATGTTAAACCGCTCCCCATTCCTCAAATATAATACGGGTGTTTCTCTCTCCTCCTCTTAACTTTCACGTTCTCATCTCTCTCCTCTCACGCCCCTCTCCATTCTCATCCCTTTCTCTCTCCTCCTCTCCATTCTCCTCCCTCACGCATCTCTCCTTTCTCTCTCCTCCTCTCCATTTTCATCTCCTTCTTCTCACCAAGAAGCCCCCACCACAGCAAGCACCAACAACAACACCGACTCACCGAGCAACAACGCACTGAGCAAGCACCACCGAGCAACAACGCAGCACCACCGACTCACCGAGCAAGCACAACCAAGCAACAAAGTAGCACCAACAACAGCACCGACGAGGCGACACCCAACGAGAACCACCCGCGTTTTTCAGACCTAATTTTAATTTAGGTAAGAATTTAGATCTAGTTTTATTTTATATGCATTTCTGAACTGTTAGGTTATGTTTAATTGCTTTGAATTGGTAGATTTATGGTTTATTTGCATTTTTTGAGTTGAAATTTGGTTAGGGTTTGTAAATTTATTGATGTGTTAATGAATTTGTTTCAATTTATTTGTATAATGAGTAAACTTTTTGATCTAATATTTTTTTTAATGGTTGTCCGTTGCGGTGGCGGTGGCAGAATGGCAATGGTTTGTAGTGCGGTGGAGGCTTCAGTAGTCTTAGGTTTTTTTTTTTATTTTTTTTTAAAATGTAATATTACAACTAATTATTAATGGAAATATATATTTTTATACATATATTCAATTTTTGTGGATCAATTTCTGAATTTCTGTGAAAAAATAATTTATTTTTTTATATATTAAAGCCATAATGGGGAGCGGTTCAGGCATTAAACCGCTTCCCATTCCCCTCAAATGGGAAGCGGTTCAAACCGCTTCCCATTTAAAATGGCAATGGGAAGCCCTCCAATCGTGAGCGGTTCAAAAATCGCTTCCCATTAGGGTTTTAAACTGCTTGCCATTTACTTTTTTTTTTCTAGTGATATGTCGATGACATATTGCTCATTGGAAACAACATTCCATTTTTGGAGTCTATAAAGACTTGGCTTGGAAAGTGTTTCTCAATGAAGGACTTGGGATAGGCACTATACATATTGGGCATCAAGATCTGTAGGGATAGATCTAAGAGGATGTTTGGATTGAGCCAAAGTACTTATATTGAAAAGGTATTGGCACGATTAAATATGGTGGAAGCCAAGAGAGGCCACCTACCATGTCTCATGACATAACTCTCAGCAAGAAACATTATCCAAAGACACCTGATGAGCGAGAGAGAATGAGTAAGATTCCATATGCTTCTCTTATTGGATCGATCATGTACGCCATGATATGTAGAAGGCCGGATGTATAGTATGCCTTGAGTGCTACGAGCCGATACTAATCAAACTAGGGAGAGGAGTATTGGACTGCGACCCAGAATATCCTAAAGTACCTAAAAAAGGAACAAGGATAAATTTCTGATCTATGGTGGAGTAAGAATTTGGTCGTTGAAGGTTTTACCGACGGAAGCTTCCAGACTGATAGTGACGACTTCAAGTCGCAACCAGGATACGTGTTGTTTCTTAATGGAGGAGTGTTCAGTTAGAAGAGTGCTAAGCAAAGCACGCCTGCAGATTTTACAACTGAAGCCGAATACTTGGAAGCTTTAGAAGCACCTAAGGAGGCAGTTTGGATTTGTAGGCTTGTTGGTGAACTAGGTGTTGTACCCTCAATAAAGGGACCAATAGACCTCTATTGTGATAATAGTAGGGCTATTGCTCAGGCCAGAGAGCCAAGGGAATGGAAGTCCGAGATTGAAATCAGAATTTGCAAGATTGGAACGGATGACAATGTAGCCGCTCCACTTACTAAAATTTTGCCTCAAGTGAAACACAACAAGCACGTTGAGGCAATGGGAATCAGGCATATTGGAGCTTGTCTTTGATTTCCCTGCTTGTGTGTTTTAATTAAGTTGTGGAGATCTTAATGTAAAACACTAAGTTAATCCATTCATTTATGGAGTAATTTAATTTTTCTGTAAATTATTATTCCATTTCTATTTAATTGTGGTTTAGAATACAATAATGAGTCCATTCGATTTGAGAATATTCAAAATAGGGTATTAAGACAATTTCTTGGATAAAGAAACACGTATTAAGTGAACGTTGAATATCATATTGAAATTATCCCTAATAAAGGTCATTTGAAAGTTGGATGACTAATGACCGCATGAGATTAGTGTGTAGTATGATTTATAGCACCATTTCTTGTGCTATAAGGATAAGAATGTCATAAATCATTGGCACAGGTATTGGTTTTGAACTATACCGGATCGACCTATGAGAATATTTTATGAGATTTAACAATCGTCATAAGTATATTACTTAGTATGGCTATCAGAACCTCTTTCCTCAACCATGAATATTGTAAGTTCTATTGTTTGAGTACTAGTCCGTTTTGATGTTGTCAAACGTCTACCATACAAGGGGATTATAAAGGCAACACTCGGGCGGCTATGGCCTCTTAGTGAGGGAAGCTAACAATGCAAGCGAATATGTTTATGTTGTTTACAAGGTCTCTCGAAGAGCGAGACTGTGAAAATGCATGGCCGTGCTCAGAAGCACTTTAGAAATCATCTGGTTATTGACAGTCGAAATCGAAAATTGAGAACACTACTGGACGTAATAAGGATGACGAAGAATCTTACCTTATTGTTCATGAAGAGACATTAAGTGACATAGGAAACAGGCTATACACAATCAGCACACTTGTCCGGAAGGACATGTGGGAGATTGAAAGGAATGGTGTCCTTCAAACAAGTGTATTATTCCGATAGAGGGTTCAGAATTAATTAGGAAAGCTAATTATTCAGTGAGGTCAAGTGATCGGAATGCTTAGCTGGAGGGCGCTTCCAATTAGTATTATTAATGTATAATTTATATTACAGCCTGCTCTTGACTGAACCCTTTGGGTCACACCCAATCGTGTAACTAAACTAAAGCGACAAATTAATCCGAAGGATTAAATGAGTCGATAGAGATTTTATGAACTAAGACATCGGATTCTAAGCTTAGAGCGTCGAAAGTCGAGTTGAATTTAAGAATCGAAGAGATGGAAAAATCAGTCAAACAACAAGTCAGCGCACGTGAAAATCCTTGCCTCGATATGGCCTAGCCAATCGAGGGCTAGGTAGGCTAGCATGGCTAGCCGAAGTCCTTACCGCAAGGAAAGACTTGGCCGCATGAATTGTACGCATGGATAGGTGAGCTGGCCGAGCAAACCATGCGGGCAAGGCATGCCGCCTAAGCCGAGCATGCATGCGGGCTTGCACCAGCACCAGCACCAGCAGTGTTGGTGCTAGCACCGAGCTTAGTGCGTAGTAGCAGCAGCAGCAGCGCACGCTAGCACCAGCACAAATCAATGCGTGGCTAGGCTGGAAGGCCATGTCGCAAGCAAGCAGCTGCCAGCCAGCATGCGAGAGCTAGCAGCAAGGCGCGCCAAGCACAAGCTACTGGCACCGAGCTTAGTGCGTAGCAGCAACGCCCAGCAACAAGCAGCCCACATATGCGTGGCTTGCTGTTGAGGGCTGATGCGACAAGAAAAATATATATATATTGTAATATTTTTCTTTAATCCTACTTGTAGGAATTAGATTAAAAATTAATCAAACTTTGTTTAGTAATTAAAATCAAAGTTTAATTTTGTTTTTCAAATATATATAAGAATTGAATACCTCTTTGTTTTATCACTAGTAAAAATCGTAATCAATCTTCTTCAAGCGTAAAACATTAAGTTCGCAGTTCATCATCAGGTGCCATGCATAACCTCAGGGGTTGCGCTTGCCTACTGTGCGCAAATAATTCAGTTGCGCACGGCAGCGTGGCGCAACCTTGTGAGTTGCGCACGGCACCTGTGCTGCAAGTGTTAGTTTTTTCGACCAAGATTTGGAACGAGTGAACTTTTATTTTATTTTTAGATTTCTCTTTTACCCCCCCAAGTGTGATGAATTTTTCGTGGAGTTCGAAAAAATCCGAACACTTGAATGGCTCGTTTCGATTGACATTTTTTAGTTTACCCCCCAAGTGTTGTGAATTTTACCGTGGAGTTCGGTAAAATTTAAAACACTTAAGCAAGAAATTATTGTTATTATTATAATTATTATTTTTTTTGTCTACCCCCCAAGTGTTATGAATTTCACTGTGGATTTCGGTAAAATTTATAACACATAGAATCTTTTATTTGAATGGTATAAAGTTGATTTAGAATATTTGTATGAACGATTTTATCCGGAATTCATATGTAATATTTTTTAAGGTGATCGATGTTTATTAGTTGACAGATTTTTTCGCCACCAATATTTATTAATCTAACTGCCCCTCCCGATAGAATTTCAATTACGCGGTACGGTCCTATCCAATTGAGCTTGAATTTCTCTCTTGGATAAGTTGGAGAACCTCTAACCTCTTTTAGTACAAAGTCACCTCCTTTAATATTATGGGGCTATACCCGTTTGTTAAAATGTCGTGCAATGCGTTGTTGGTAGACTTGTACATGATGCAAAGATTTTAATCGTCGTTCATCGAGGAATAAAAGCTCTTCATACATGTATTGCACCCTTTAAGCTTCTGGTATCTTACTTTCGAGTACGATGCATATGGATGGTATTTCTAGTTCAATTGGTTGAACTGCGTCCATGCCGAAAAATAAGGAGTATGGGGTTACCCCTATTGATGTTCATATGGACGTTCTATAACCCCAAAGAGCAAAGTGTAGTTTATCCGGCAAGTCTTTGTAATGTTCGACCATTTTCTTAATGATGACTGGTATGTTCTTGTTTGTCGATTCTACTGCTCCATTAATTTGAGGTTCATATGGGGAAGAATGGTGATATTTTACTTTGTAACGAGCTAAGAGGAATTCAACTTCTTCTTTGAATTGAGATCCCTGGTCACTAATTAGTTCGTGTGGAACTCCATATCTACAAAATGTTTCATTCAAGAAACTTTACGACATGTTTAGAAGCGATATTAACTTAAGAGGCGGTCTCGATCCACATAGAGAAGTAGTCGATGGCTACTAATACATACTCGTGTCCTCCCGTTCCTGCTCGAGAAATTTTACCAATAATGTCAATTCCCCAAGTTGAGAATGGCTAAGGAGATGTGAGATTATATAGTTTGGATGGTGGAAGGTATTGTAATTTAGCAAACATTTGGCACTCTGGACATTTATTGACTTATTAGATGTAATCATGTTCCATTATGGACCAAAAGTACCCTAAATGTGAGATTATTTTGGTGAGAATTTTTCCATTCATGTGAGGTCCACAAACACCTTTGTGAGTATCCTCCATAAGGCGTATGGTCTCAAGTTGGTCTATACATAATAAACTTTGACCATTTGGCCTTTTTTTTTACACAATCGACCATTAACCATCCCATAAAGGGCTGCGAGTGTTCTCAAGGCGCTCTGGTCTTTAGATGAAGTATTTTCAGGATATGTTCTATGAGTAATATAATAGAGGATATGATCATACAGAGGCTTTCCCCTTCGATGTCATTTAATTCCTCTATTGCGTTGCAATAAGCTGGTTCATCTCTTCTTTCAACGTATAATGGCATCATATTTAAATGATCAGGAATGTTGATCATTGAAGCTAATTTTGCTAGCGCATCAGCAAACTGATTTTCGTCCCTTGGGAGACATTTAATATCGATATAATTAAATCGCTCGATGAGTTGCTTTAGGTGTGCTTGGTATAATATCATTGTGGAGTTTTTGATTTTCCATTTTTTGAGTATATGATTTATTATTAAACTGGAATCTCCATATACCTCCATTTTTTGTACACTTGTGCTAGCTGTCGCTTCTAATCCAATAATGCACGCTTCACATTCCGCGACATTATTAGTAGCCTCAAAGTCTAATTTGGCAAAGATTGGAGTATGTGCTCCATCTGGACTTATGAGTAACACTCCTACGCCACACCCTTTTTGGTTGGATGCACAATCGAAGTACATTACCCACTTGTGTCTTGTGTCATGAGAATTTCTTCATCCGGAAGATGAGTGGTTTTTTCACGATTTTTTTAAATGGGATGTTGGGCCAGAAAATCGAATATTCTTTCGTTTTATTGATTTTTCAGGAATATATTTGAGGTCGAATTCGGCCAACATCACCAACCACTTGGATATTCTTCCTTGTACGAGTGGTTGTTCAAACATATACTTTATTGGATTGTGTTGAGAAATCACATGAGTGGTGTTGGGAAGCATATAATGACGTAATTTTTTAGTTGCCCACACTAATGCTAAACACGTTTTTTCATAAGTTCTATATCTTATTTCATATTTAATAAACTTTTTACTTATATATTATATTGCATGTTCTATTTTATCTACCTCTTCTGCGAGCATGGCTCTTGTGGCCGCGTCTGTGATAGTGATATAAAGTCTAAGAGGTAGTTTGGGTACTGGCGGTGCCAAAACTAGAGGACTTTTGAGATAGTTTTTTACTTTCTCAAAGGCCTCTTGGCATTGGTCGCCCCATTCATGTTTTTCTTCTTTTTTCAATTTTTTTGAATATTGTCTCACAAGCCATTGTCAACTTACTAATGAATCGACTAATGTACTGTAATTTGAAAAGAACACCCCTACTTTGTTTTTTACTTTGTGGGGGAGGCATGTCAATAATTGCCTTTATTTTCGAGGGATTGATCTCAATGCCACGTGCGCTTACTATGTATCCGAATAACTTGCCGGAAGTTACTCCAAAAGCGCATTTTTGTGGGTTCAATCTCATCTTGTACTCTTTTATTCGAGTAAAGAATTTGTGTCAAGGTTTTATATGACCCATTCTATCTTTGGATTTTACGATCATATCATCCACATATAACTCTATTTCTTTGTGCATCATATCATGCAAGAGAGTCTTAACCGTTCTTTGGTACGTAGCTCCTGCATTTATAAGACCAAATGGCATGACTGTGTAACAATAAGTACCCCAAGGGGTAATAAAGCATGTATTTTCTTCATCTTATTTTTCCATTAGAATTTGGTTGTAACCTGCGTATCCATCAATGAAGGATAACATCACTTGTTCAGCCGTATAATCCACCAATATATCAATATGTGGTAGAGGAAAATTGTCTTTGGGACTAGCTTTGTTAAGGTCCTTAAAGTTGACACACATGCGAACTCGTCCATCCTTTTTAGGGATAGGGACGGTGTTCGCTACCCATCATGGGTAATTACATACGCGAATGAAACCTGCGTCCAATTGTTTTTTTACATCTTCTTTTATTTTTAAAGCAACGCCGGGTTTCATTTGTCGAAAATTTTGTTTTACTGGTTTAGACATAGGGTTCAAGGGAATGGTATGTTCCGCAATTTCCTTATCTAATCCAGGCATGTCCTTGTATGACTAAGAAAACACGTATTCGAATTCTTTAAGTGTCGATATGAGATTTGATCGCTCTTCCAATTTAAGGATAAGCTAATTTTCACTTCTTTCTTATTTTCATTTGTTCATATATTGATCGTTTCAGATTCTTTGATCACAGGATTCTTTTGTTCTCGTTCATTCATCAATTCAATTAATTTATTAATGTCGTCATCCTCGTTAGATTGATTATTGTAGCATTTAAAAGATTCAAGAGAAGGCATATACTCGGAAATAGAGCTCATATTATTGAAATCAAAAGAAAGTACATCAAGAGATTTTTGGGATCCTCGTCCTTAGAATTAGAAAGTAAAGACTCAATAATGGCCACAAGGCCTAAATTTTCAGCTTCCTTAAAATCTAAACTAGACTCGTCAGACTCTTCAAACATTTATCCTTTGCCTGTGGTGATTTCCAGCTTGTCACTCTTGTAGTTAGTCTACTTGAAGGTTTTTCTCTATCTTTGCACGAAAGTAATATTGAGGGGTGATCAATGAGGTTGGGTTGAAAGCTTCATCTTGGATGACATTTTGATTGGTTATGATAGCAACATGGTTTTGCTCTAGTCCAAATAGCAAGTTAAAGGCTTGCCTATCATAACACCCTGGAGTTGGGTGTTTTGATTGAGTGATGTTTAAGTCATCATTCAAGAAGTAGCAATTGTGAAAAAATCTCGAATCCAGGCTTCTTGCTACCTTTAAGAACTAGTGGTTCTTGAAAGTCGTAATATGGGTAATTCTCCCCCTCCCTAATGAATTGCCCATTAAGGTTTGATTGTAAGATGGGAGTAAGGAAATTATCCCTTTCTTATTGTTGCTCCTACGTGCCCTTACTTTGGCGTTGTGAGCTTCGAGTTCTTCCTTGGCTGGTTTATATCCCAATCCAAAGGAGATGCTTTTTTTTGGTATAGGAAGTAAGATAGATTTTTTCTTTCCTATTTCCAAACGCATCCCAGGAAACTAACTACTCTTGAATAAGATGTTATTTATTATTGGAGTTGAATATGGATCAAGTTTGAAAGGTACTTCAAGATCTTCATCCATTTCTAGTGAGCAAATAGCCTCTATGGCGAACCCCCACATATCTTCTTCATCATTGTCAAGATTTATCTCTAGAAAAGATTGATCGTTTATTGCGAATTTTAGAGGAGAAACATGTATAGTCATCGGAATACCTTGATAGTTTAACCTAATCATTTGATGGAGCGAAGATGGTATTGCTCTAAGTTCATGTATCCAAGGGCGTCCAAGAAGAAGGTTAAATGTAGGTTTTATGTCCATGATATGGAATTCAACCATCTTTTGTATTGGACCTGTGGTAATTGGTAGCTTAATAGTTCCACACACCGATCTCCTTGAATTATCGTAGGCCCTAATGCTTTGTCTTGTTGCATGAAAATCTTTTTCTAGGTCTAGGCCTAGATATCTTGCGGTTTGTAATGGGCACACATTGACGGCGGACCCATCGTCGACTAAAGTAAGAGGGAAGATTCTTTCAAGTTCACAACTCAAGTGCCCTTTCCCAATGCCAAATGATTGGTATTTATAGGGAAAGGAGCCCTTGAATTCCAATCTACCATCAATGTGGGAGAGTTGCTATAAAGACATTTATTCAATTTAAATTCATTTTATAATCAAATTAAAATGCAAATGAATCGACAAACAAGAAGTGTCAAGAGGAGAGCAAGGGGTTAGGTGAGGACCACAAATGGGAACTACCCTCCCCTTGCTCCCCAAGTAAACCCACACAAACCAGATCCCACACTCGGCCAATGCGTGTGCACCAGCTAGTGCTGCCAGCCTTAGGCGCCAAGGCTGCCATGCTTACAGCCTAGCCCCTTGGCTAAGCTTGCTAGCTGGGCGTTGTGCATGCACGCAGCTAAGCACGCAAGCATGCACAGCCCGCAGCCCACTCACGCATTGCGTGTAGGGTTTCGTAGTGACCCGAAACTACGCGGAAGGAAACCCACCAAGACCCGCCCCTTAATTAAAGCAATTAAACAAGCATAATAAACTTAATCAAACAAGATTAAGGACAAGAATTATACCTTTGACGCGTGCTTCGCTCCCAAAGAGCTCTTACTTCAAAATCCCAAAAAGACGAGATCTCCGACGGATCGTACCCTCGACCCGACCCGAGCGTCCTAAGTCTTGAAGGTTAGTCAAGACCCAGACAAAATAACTATGAGTTTTACGAATCAAAGGTTTACTCTTTTAAAGTGTTGCCTTTTTAATTCCACTCAAGGTTGTTTCAAATCCCAATACCAAGATTGGTATTTATAGGGAAATGATCCCTTGATTTTTCATCCTCCACCAATGTGGGAGAATGTATTTTTGCTAATTAATTTATTTCTAAAATAAATTAATAAACAAAACTAATCACAATGCAACAAGTGTCAAATAGAGAGAGAAGGTTAGGTGAGGACCATGAATGGGTGGGGGACCATTGCCTTCCTCCTCAAGGCCTTGCCCAAGCTTGGTCCCCACCCTCCACCTAAACCGCCACCTCATGGGAAGCTGGGCTGGCAGCCTGCCTTGGCTGCCAAGGCTGCTAGCTGGCGCCTAGAACCAAGGCTGGGCAGCCAGCCAGCTTGGTGTGCTAGCAAGCAGTGCTAGCATGCACTAGCCTAGCACGCATCAGCCCTACGCACGCTGCGAGCTGCTGGGCGCTGATGCTGCTAGCCTAGCACTCTCTCGCATCGCATCGCTAGCACAGCCAGTGCTAGCTGGGCATCGCTGGCGCTGGCCCTCGCATCCCACGCATTGGCTGGTCGCACATGCATTACGCACCAGCCATGCGCCATGCACCACGCACACACTCGTGTCCCTCGCTGCACCTCTCGCACAGGCATCACACGCATTGCTAGCCTACGCATCAATGCGCCTGTGGTGCAAGGCTGCTTGTGCGAGGCCTAGCATCACGCTGGGGCCCAGGCACTCGCATGTGGTGCGATGCTTGGTGCTGCCATGCGAAGGCTAGCACACAAGCATCCACGCACATGGTGCGCCATTGCTAGGCAGCCAACCATGCTAGCACTTGGTGCTTGCGATGGTGCTACCAAGCCAGGCACGCACGCACGTAGCACCTAGTGCTTGACATGGTGCGCCTGGTGCCTGCGATGGTGCTGCCATGCCAGGCACGCACGCACGCATCACCAGGCCCTGTGATGGTGCGCCTGGTGTGCCCATTGCTTGCGATAGGTGCCATATGCACCCAGGCACCCACGCTAGCATGCTGCTAGCTGCGATAGGCTGCCTGGTGCCTGTGTGGCTTGCGATTGCTACCATGCGCACCCAGGCACCTATGCTAGCATGCTGCTAGCTCGCGCGCCTAGGCTGCGATGATACCTAGCACACCATGGTGCGCCTAGCACACACATGGTGCGCCTAGGTTTGTTATGAGCTAGCCTAGCCTAGCTACGGCTACACTCATACTTGTTGCTTGTGATTTTGCGACGCTCGGTCTCGACACCCTAGGCTCGATTTCCGACGTCTGTATTCGTAAAACTCTGTCGACTCATTAAATCCTTTCGGATTAATTCGACGTCTCGGATCGGAGATTCGATTGGGTTCGACCTGAAGGGTTCAGTTAAGATTAAGCTGTAATATCAATTGTACCTCGATATTACTGATCGAAAGCGGCCTCCACCTAGGCATTCCGATCACTTGACCTTACTGAAGAATTAGCTCTGTAATAATTCTGAACCCTCTATCGGAATAATACACTTGTTGGAAGGACACCATTTCTTTCAATCTCCCACTTGTCCTTCCGGACAAGTGTGCATATTGTGTATAGCTCATTTCCTTTATCACTTAATGTTTCTTCGTGAACTATAAGGTAAGATTCTTTGTCATCCTTATTACGTTCAGAAGTGTTTCTCGATCTCCGAGTTCGACTGTCAATAAGCAGAGGATTTCTAAAATCCATCTGAGCATGGCCATGCATTTTCACAGTCTCACTCTTCGAGCGGCCTTTTAAACAACAAAACATTTTCCCTATTGTTAGTAGGGGGACAATCCCAGTCTTGTATTGTAAGTTCTTCTTACTAAGAGGACACAGACTCTCGAGTGTTCCCGTTATGATCCCCAGTTACGGCAGACGTTTGGAAACATCAAAGAACCTAGTACTCAAACAAGAAAACTTCACAGTACTCATGGTCTGAGGAAATAAGTTCCGATAGTCATAATGAGAAATGTACTTATGACAAAATTTAAATTTTCTTAAAGTACTCGCATAGGTCTTATCCAGTACAGTTCTAAACTGTACCTGCGCAAATGATTTATGATTGTCACGTCCTCGCAGCACAAGAAACGGTGCTGTAAATCATACTACACACTAATCTATGGCGGTCATCAATCGTCCATCTGTTAGATGACCTCGATTAGGGATACTTTTCGATTTAATATTCAATGTTCACTTAACAGGTGTTTCTTTATCCAAGACATGGTCTTGATACCCTGTTTTGAATATTTCCGTAAATCGAATGGACTCATTATTTAATTCTAAACCACAATTAAATAGTAATGGAGTGAATGATAATTTTGCACCAAAATAATTACTCCATTAATGAATGGTTTTAGTACAGTGTCTTACATTAAATCAACCCGTTTAATTAAAACACATGTAAAGGGAATTTCAAAGCCAGTCTCCAACATGCTTGATTCCCATTGCCTCAACGTGTTTGTTGTGTTTCACTTGAGGCAAAGGTTTAGTCAAAGGATCGGCTACATTATCATCCGTGTCGATCTTACAAATTCTGATTTCACCTTCGGATTTCCATTCCCTTATCATGTGAAATCGCCTTTGCACGTGTTTGACCTTCTGGTGTTCTCTCGGCTCCCTGGCCTGAGCGATAGCTCCATTATTATCACAATAGAGATCTACCGGCCCCTTGATTGAGGGTACAACACCAAGTTCACTGATGAACTTGCGAATCCAAACAGCTTCCTTGGCAGCTTCCGAAGCGGCCAAGTACTCGGCTTCAGTTGTAGAGTCTGCAGTGGTGCTCTGCTTGGCACTCTTCCAGCTGAACGCTCCTCCATTCAGACAGAATATATACCCTGACTGTGACTTGAAGTCGTCTCTGTCAGTCTGGAAGCTAGCGTCGGTGTAACCTTCAACAACTAGTTCTTTGTGGCCTCCAGACACAAGGAATTTATCCTTGTTCCTTTTCAGGTACTTGAGGATGTTTTTTGGCGGCTTCTCCTGGATTTGATTGGTATCGACTCGTTGCACTCAGGGCATACGATACATCCGGCCTTGTACATATCATGGCATACATGTTCGATCCGATTAGCGAAGCATATGGGATCTGAATCATCCTTTCTCGCTCAACAGGTGTCTGCGGGCACTGTTTCTTGCTGAGAGTTATGCCATGGGACATGGGTAAATGCCCTCTTTTAGCATTTTCCATGTTGAATCGAGCCGGTACCTTATCAATGTAAGTACTCTTGCTTAATCCAATCATCCTCTTAGATCTATCCCTGTAGATCTTGATGCCCAATATGTACTGTGCCTCTCCTAAGTCCTTCATTGAAAAGCACTTTCCCAACCAGCCCTTTACGGACTCCAACAATTTTGTGTTGTTTCCAATGAGCAGTATGTCATCGACATACAGGACTAGGAATGCAATATCACTCCCACTGACCTTCTTGTATACACAAGACTCATGTGGATTCTTGATAAAACCAAACTTGCTGATGGCTTCATCAAATCGCAGATTCCAACTCCTGCTGGCTTGCTTTAATCCATAAATGGACTTCTTCAGCTTGCAAACCTTTCCAGCGTTGCCTGGATCGAAAAAACCCTCTGGCTGTGTCATATACACAGTTTCTTCCAAAATACCATTAAGGAAGGCGGTTTTGACATCCATTTGCCATATTTCGTAATCGTAATATGCTGCAATCGCTAGGATGATCCGGACGGATTTTAGCATTGCAACCGGTGAAAAAGTTTCGTCATAGTCAATCCCGTGGACTTGTCTATAACTTTTTGCCACCAGTCTAGCTTTGTATATTGATACATTTCCATCTTTGTCTGTCTTCACTTTGAAGATCCATTTGCAACCAATGGGTGTATAACCCTCGGGCAAATTCACCAAGTCCCAGACTTGATTTTCAGACATGGAGTCCATCTCAGATTTCATGGCCTCTTGCCATTTTGCAGAGTCGGGGCTCGTCATAGCTTGCTTGTATGTCCCCAGCTCATCACCATCCATAACTAGAATGTCTTGATCATCAGTTAAGACGATACCGAGGTATCTGTGTGGTTGAGATCTTTGCCGTTGCGACCTACGTAGGGTAATCGGTTGAGCATTTACATTGTCTGTTTGACTATGACCAATCTTCTCAGATGCTTCCAAAGTATCTAGATTGTCAGTTTTGTCAGGTTAACATTGTTGCTCGTCCTCTCGAACTTCGTCGAGTTCGATTTTCCTCCTACTTGTCATTTTTGAAAGGTGATCCTTCTCCAAAAAGACACCATCACGAGCAACAAAAACTTTGTTCTCGGATTTATTGTAGAAGTAATACCCTTTGGTTTCTTTTGGATATCCCACAAAGAAACACTTATCCGATTTGGGGTGAAGTTTGTCCGAAATTAATTTCTTGACATATGCTTCGCATCCCTAAATCTTGAGAAAAGACAACTTGGGAGGTTTCTTAGTCCATAATTCATATGGAGTCTTTTCAACAGCTTTTGACGGAGCTCTATTAAGTGTTAGTGCTGCTGTTTGTAGCGCATGTCCCCAGAACGAGATAGGGAGTTTACTAAGACCCATCATTGACCGAACCATGTCTAACAAGGTCTGGTTCCTCCGTTCGGACACTCCGTTCCATTGAGGAGTTCCAGGAGGTGTCAACTCTGAAAGAATGCCACATTCTTTCAAGTGATCGTCGAATTCATGGCTCAAATATTCGCCACCTCGATCCGATCGAAGTTCTTTAATTTTCTTGCCAAGTTGATTTTCAACCTCTTTCTGAAATTCTTTGAACTTTTCAAAGGATTCAGATTTATTCGACATTAAGTAGATAGCCATATCTACTATAATCGTCGGTGAAGGTGATGAAATATCGGTAACCTCTCCTTGCGGGTGTGCTCATAGGTCCACATACATCCGTGTGTATTAGACCTAATAAGTCACTTGCCCTTTCTCCCAACTTGGAGAATGGCTATTTGATCATCTTGCCTAATAAGCATCCTTCGCAATTTTCAAACGACTCTAAGTCGAATGAGTCAAGAACACCTTCTTGAAGAAGTTTCTTGATGCGTTTGATGTTAATGTGGCCAAGACGACAATGCCACAAGTAGGTTTGATTCGACTCGATGGTCTTAGCTTAGTGGTATCAACTTTTGTCATATGTAAAACATGCAATTTAATTGAACATAAATTTGTAAGACAAACTTGAAACAACTATTGTCAAAAGTCTTACATTTGAAATTCCTAGGTGTCCAACACCATGGATCATAATATGTTCAAACCATTTGAAATTTAATGGTGCATGCAAGCACGACCGAAAAACCATCTTCATCGTCTTTTGTCCATGCACCAACACTTGATAAGCTTCTCACTTGGTCCCTGAAAAGGCAACATTAAGTGAGTTATACTTGGTATCCAATACCTTATGATAAGCTTAATCTACAAGTGTTTGAGGAAGATACCTGAGGCGGATGCTCCATTCCTCTCCTCCTCCTCCCGAAAGAGCTTGCATTCTCTTTTGAAGTGGCCTTGCCCGCCACAGTAGAAGCAACGCATCTTAGCCTTAACCTTGAGATCCCTCCTTCTTGATGGTCTTTTGGTTGCCCCAAATGAGTTGGCCCGGTGCAGAAGCTCCACCACATTCTTTAAGGAATGTGTCTCCTTTGAATCAGAAATATATGCCCTTAATGCATCATATCCTAAGTGGAGTGAAGTGAGCAAAATATGACCAGCCATTCCATCTTCTAGTGGAATTCCAAGGAGTTCCATGTGCTTGAAGAGCTTAGTCATTCTTGCCACATGGGGTCGGAGGGGCATACCCGGTCTCAACTTAGTGTTGCAGACCGTTGACCAAAGATGGTACCTCTCTTTCGCAAACAACCTTGATCCGACGGCTTTACATTCATGTCCGTAAGCGACCTAGTCACTTCAAACAAGAGTCCATCATTGTTGTCGTTAAAACTCTTAGAGAATCTCACAACGACAACATCCCTTAATCCTCCAAGGAACAAGTCTGGGAAGGAGAATGGAAGTTTTTCTTTCCACTCTTCCGGGACGGAGTTAGCCATGAGTTGTGACACTAATTTGCAGTCTTTCGACCATGCACAATAAGTTTCGTCACTCAAGAGGGTCTTGGAACATAGAGTTGGGAGGGAAGTATCATGAACATACTCCTTGGAACAACTCCGGAGAGTTTTCCTGAGTTCTTATTCCCATTCATCAAGGTTTGTTAAGTTAAGCTTGATAGCTAATTTATCGGGGAGTTCCGGGCACATTTGGTTGTTGTTCGAGTAACTTGTAGACATGATTCTACAATTGAAAGAATTTGAAGTGAAAAACCATTCATGCATCAATAAGTTGAATTTTAAAGCGTTCATGCACTTATTCACACTTATTGAACATTTTATCCACGCATTTTAAAATGTCCCTTATGGGCGAGAATAAAATGATTCCGAGATCCCAAAGATCAAGAAATGGTTAAGCATGCTTTGGCTTGTCTTAACCATTAAATATCTTAAGGTAAGCAATCCAATTGCTAATAGCTCCAAGCTACTCTCGGTTTGATAAAATGTCGCATTTAATGAATTCTTGACATTTTATCTCTTTTGCCACGACATCTAAGGACTCCTTACTGATATCGTTGAGCTTAACCAAGACAACTTGTATACCTAGTATACCTTACGTTCCTAGGGAAGTAGTGATGCCTCGCTTTGGCGTAATCCATTACATACGCGCATTAGTTCGGTAAGTGTTGTTCTTGGAACGAAAAATTTTAACTCAATATTATTAAGGGACCTAGGGTTTCTATGTTGGTTGATTTAAGTGAACTTAACTAATCATCGCAACATCATAGAAATCCTAGACATGCATCTAGCAAACATATATAATAACAATATATAAGGCATAAAATAGATGCATTTGGCAACTAGCATGACCCCTTGAAATCTTCAATTTCCATGGGTCTTCATCTTGGCTCGTCTTCCTCGAAACTCAGTCCGTATTTAGATTTACAAAAACACATAACGGAACGCAGTCCGTATTTTCTATCCTAGTCGGGCCCCACTGGTTGCCATTTTCAAAGAACCTGTTTTGAAAGCAATCTTTCATTCACCCGTTCACTATTTGTCAACGGCCCATGCAATTTTACGAAATACATAATTAAACACGCAAAACTAGTAACTAACTTAGGTCGTTAATCCAATTAACGCGCCTAATTAAAACTAGTCAAAGTGGTTTAATCCATTATTTCTAAATGCAAAATGCTAACACATTTAATTGAGCTCACACTAAATTCCGCATCCGTACTTAATTAATCCAATTAGTTAAGTCGGCATAACCCATAATTTGTCAAAATTTTGCAAAATCGAAAATCGAGGTTTTTAGCTTCGTTAAAATAATTAATTAAAATTATTAACACAGGAAAAATTGCAAAATCATAGCTCAAGTACTAAGAAAAATCACCCAACAAATCCCTTGGTGGGTGCGCACCATGGCTGCTAGGCAGCCCATGGGATGGCGCCATGGTGCGTGGGTGAGGCCTGCTGTGCCTAGCAAGCAGTGCCTCAAGCCCAGCTTCCAGCTAGCATGCTGCGCATGCTTGCTAGCACGCTGGTGCCTGCAAGCATCTGGCCTGCTGGGCAGGCGCATCATGATGCTTGTGGTGCGCTGGGCTGATGCTTGCTGCCCTGATGCCCAGCAGCATGCTTCGCAAGCCAGCCCCAGCCACCCCACGCACCTGTGCCATGCATCCCAGCCACACACATAGCGCATAGCAGCATTCAAGGCTCGCCCTTTTGCGCACCACAGGCAGCCACATGTGGGCTGCTAGGCAGCCCGACTAGCCTTGGTGGCACTTGGGTGTGTTACCTTGATTTGCGTGCTATGACTCGGGATTTTAATCCCGATTTACGTGTGACATGAATTAATTCCAAATTATATTTTAGAATTAATTTTAGGGAAAATAAAATAAAACAAATATTAAGTCTAACTTAAACAAATTTATTTTAATTGGTGCACAAGCCTAAATTTATCCAAAATTTCAATTTTGAACAAAATTAGGTCAAACTTTATGCTTAAAATAAAATGAGCTATGTCCAAAATTAATCTTGCCAATATGCAAATTAATAATGGATTTGACAAAAGGGAGTTGGAAAAATGAATTAACCATCCAATGATAAAAAATTTTCCAACTTGCATACTTGTGTAAAATACCAAGATTACATCTTCCAATATGAAGATTAATCAAATTTTACTCACAAGTAATTGAACTTAATGGATTTTAATCAACCAAAACATGAAAAAAATCCAAACTTTGTTCAACATGGAATTTAGGGCTAGGGTTCCAATCATTTAAAAACACTTAAAGATTAGAACTTTAACATTACTTGGGAACTTAAAATACAAAATCACAACAAGTTTTCACACCTTATTGCAATTTATTTGCAAAATTGTGAAAAACAAGTTTATGTGATAAATTGGTATATCAACTTAAGCACTAATAAACACTCCATTATTATGCTCAAGGATATTTTAAAACCAGTAGATTAGTGATGCAAATGTGCATTTAATCTAACCTTGTAATGCTTGCATTAATCAAGGCTTAAAAAGAATTAAAACTTTCGTCGAAAAACGAAAACCCCCAGAAAAACAGTTCCAGAATGTCGATTCCACCCAAAAATAACTATTTTTGAGCCAAAATCTGGGTTCGACAGTCAAATCGAAAATAAAATCGAGTTTTAAAATTAATTAAAACGAGCATCTAATCTAATTAGATGAACATGAACCAGAAAATTAAATTCTTTAAAACACCTTAATTAAACAATAATTGCAAATAATTAAAAGGAGCGTGGCTTTGATACCACTGTAGGGTTTCGTAGTGACCCGACACTACGCGGAAGGAAACCCACCAAGACCCGCCCCTTAATTAAAGCAATTAAACAAGCATAATAAACTTAATCAAACAAGATTAAGGACAAGAATAATACCTTTGACGCGTGCTTCGCTCCCAAAGAGCTCTTACTTCAAAATCCCGAAAAGACGAGATCTCAGACGGATCGTACCCTCGACCCGACCCGAGCGTCCTAAGTCTTGTAGGTTAGTCAAGCCCCGGACAAAATAACTATGATTTTTACGAATCAAAGGTTTACTCTTTTCAAGAGTTGCCTTTTTAATTCCACTCAAGGTTGTTTCAAATCCCAATACCAAGCTTGGTATTTATAGGGAAATGATCCCTTGATTATTCATCCTCCACCAATGTGGTAGAATGTATTTTTGCTAATTAATTTATTTCTAAAATAAATAAATAAACAAAACTAATCACAATGCAACAAGTGTCAAATAGAGAGATAAGGTTAGGTGAGGACCATGAATGGGTGGGGGGACCATTGCCTTGCTCCTCAAGGCCTTGCCCAAGCTTGGTTCCCACCCCTCACCTAAACCGCCACCTCATGGGCAGCTGCGCTGGCAGCCTCCCTTGGCTGCCAAGGCTGCCAGCTGGCGCCTAGCACCAAGGCTGGGCAGCCAGCCAGCTTGGTGTGCTAGCAAGCAGTGCTAGCATGCACTGGCCTAGCACGCATTAGCCCTACGCACACTGCGAGCTGCTGGGCGCTGATGCTGCTAGCCTAGTGCTGCTGCTGCTTAGGACTCTCTCGCATCGCATCGCTAGCATAACCAGTGCTAGCTGGGCATCGCTGGCGCTGGCCCTCGCATCCCACGCATTGGCTGGTCACACATGCATCACGCACCTGCCATGCGCCATGCACCACGCACACACTCGTGTCCCTCACTGCACCTCTCGCATATGCATCACACGCATTGCTAGCCCACACGCATCAATGCGCCTGTGGTGCGAGGCTGCTTGTGCGAGGCCTAACATCACGCTGGCGCCCAGGCACTCGCATGTGATGCGATGCTTGGTGCTGCCATGCGATGGCTAGCACACAAGCATCCACGCACATGGTGCGCCATTGCTAGGCAGCCAACCATGCTAGCAATTGGTGCTTGCGATGGTGCTGCCAAGCACCTACGCACGCACGCAACACCTAGTGCTTGACATGGTGCGCCTTGTGCCTGCGATGGTGCTGCCATGCCAGTCACGCACGCACGCAACACCAGGCCCTGCGATGGTGCGCCTGGTGCGCCCATTGCTTGCGATAGGCGCCATATACACCCGACACCCACGCTAGCATGCTGCTAGCTGCGATGGGCTGCCTGGTGCCTGTGTGGCTTGCGATGGCTACCATGCGCACCCAGGCACCCATGCTAGCATGCTGCTAGCTCGCGCGCCTAGGCTACGATGATACCTAGCACACCATGGTGCGCCTAGGTTTGTTATGAGCTAGCCTAGCCTAGCTACGGCTACGCTCATTCTTGTTGCTTGTGATTTTGCGACGCTCGGTCTCGACGCCCTAGGCTCGATTTCCGACGTCTGTATTCGTAAAACTCTGTCGACACATTAAATCCTTTCGGATTAATTCGACGTCTCGGATCGGAGATTCGATTGGGTTCGACCCTAAGGGTTCAGTTAAGATTAAGCTGTAATATAAATTGTACCTCGATATTACTGATCGGAAGCGGCCTCCACTTAGGCATTCCGATCACTTGACCTTACTGAAGAATTAGCTCTGTAATAATTCTGAACCCTCTATCGGAATAATACACTTGTTGGAAGGACACCATTCCTTTCATTGCGTACTATGATGTTGCTGTGATGCTTGTGCTAGGCGCAGCCTAGCACGCTGCTACCTCGCGCACAAGGCCTTTCCACTAGCCTACAATAGCAAGCCTCGCTGATACGGGTTGGCATGTGTGGCTATGCGCTGTTATTGCTAGCGAACTCGCACACTCGCTGCGACCATGTGCGAGCACTTGCGTGTTGCTGGCCTTACGATGGTGCGGCAGGTGCTGCTAGCTCGCCTAGCATGTGCGCCTGGCCCCTTGCAGGCCTTACCTTGAACACATGGCTAGCCTTGCCAGCGTGCTCGGGCATGGTGAGTTTGTGGTCGTGCCTTGCCTTTCCTTACGACAATGGCTCTGGCTAGCCATTTTAGCCATCCTAGCCCTCGATTGGCTAGTCCACTTTGAGGCTAGGACTTTCTCGTGCGATGACTTGTTGTTTGCTTGATATCTCGTCTCGTCGATTCCCAAATTCGGCTCGACTTACGACGCTTGGTTTTCAGTGCTCTAAACTCGGAATCTGACGTCTATGATCGCAATACTCTAATGACTCATTTAATCCATCGGATTAATTCGTCGGTTTAGTTCGGTTACTGGATTGGGTGTGAACTGAAGGGTTTAGTTAAGATTAAGTTGTAATATTAATTATGCATTAATATTACCGATCGGAAGCGGCCTCCAGCTAGGCATTCCGATCACTTGACCTCACCGAATTAATTAGCTTTCTAATAATTCCGAACTCTCTATTGGAATAATACACTTGTTCGAAGGACAGGGTGTCAAGTCAATCTCCCATTTGTCCTTCCGGACAAGTGCGCTATTAGTTTGTGGCCTATTTTCTATGTCACTTAATGTCTCTTCATGAACTATAAGGTAAGATTCTTTGTCATCCTTATTACGTCCGAAAGTGTTTCTCGATTTTCGAGTTCGACTATCAATATGAAAATGATTTCTAAAATCCATCAGAGCACGACCATGCATTTTCACAATCTTGCTCTTCGAGAGGCCTTGTAAACAACCAAGACATGTTCCCTATATTCAAAAAAGAGGGACATTCCCAATTTTGCATTGTTAGCTTCCCTTACTAAGAGGACCTATCCGCCCGATTGTTGCCGTTATAATCCCCATGTACGACAGACGTTTAACAACATTAAAACGAACTAGTACTAAAAGAAGAGAACTTACAATACTCATGGTCAAGGAAAGAGATTCTGATAGCTATAATGAGAAATATACTTATGACGATTTAAATGTTAAAGTATTCTCATAGGTCGATCCGGTATAGTTCCAAACAAATACCTTTGCAAATGATTTATGATAATCATGTCCTTGTAGCACAAGAAACGGTGCTATAAATCATACTACACACTAATCTCAAGTGGTCATTAGTCGTCCACCATTTAAATGACCTTGATCAAGGATAATTTTCGATTAAAATATTCAATGTTCACTTAATAGGTGTTTCTTTATCCAAGACATTGTCTTGATACCATATTTTGAATATTCTCGAAAATCGAATGGACTCATTATTTAATTCTAAACTACAATTAAATAGAAATGGAGTGATAATAATTTGCAGGAAATTAAATTACTCCAAAACTAAATGGTTTAACATGGTGTTTTACATTAAAATCCTCAAAATTAATAAAACACATGAATAGGGAAATCAAAGCTAATCTCCAACGTGCCTGATTCCAATTGCCTCAACATTCTTGTTGTGTATCACTTGAGGCAAAGGTTTAGTGAGTGGATCGGCTACATTGTCGTCTATTCTAATCTTACAAATTTTGATTTCACCCTCAGACTTCCATTCCCTTATCATGTGAAATCGCCTCTTGACATGTTTGACCTTCTAATGTTCCCTTGGCTCCCTTGCCTGAGTAATAGCTCCATTTTATCACAATAGAGATCTATCGGACCCTTGATTGAGGGTGTAACATCAAGGTCACCAACGAACTTACAAATCCAAACCGCCTCCTTAGCTGCTTCTGAAGCTGCCAAGTATTCGGCTTCAGTTTTAGAATTTGCAGTTATGCTTTCCTTAGCACTCTCCCAACTAATCACTCCTCCATTTTGACAGAATATGTACCCTGATTACGACTTGAAGTCGTTTCTGTTAGTCTGGAAGCTTGCGTTAGTGTAACCTTTAACAACCAAATCATTACTCCTACCATAGACAAGAAATTTATCCTTTTTCCTTTTCAGGTACTTTAGGATATTCTTGGCCACAGTCCAATGCGCCTCTCCTAGGTCTGATTGGTATCGGCACGTAGCCCGCAAGGCATACAATACATCTGGCCTAGTACATATCATGGCGTACATGATCGATCCAATAAGCGAAGCATATGGAATCTGATTCATCCTCTCTCTCATTAGGTGTCTGTGGACACTGTTTCTTGATAAGAGTTATACCATGTGACATGGGCAGGTGCCCTTTCTTGGCCTCCTGCATGTTGAATCATGCCAGTACCTTATCAATGTAAGTACTTTGGCTTAATCCAATCATCTTCTTAGATCTATCCCTATAGATCTTGATGCCTAATATGTACTGTGCCTCTCTCAAGCCCTTCATTGAAAAACACTTTCCAAGCCAAGCCTTTACAGACTCTAACATTGGAATACTGTTTCCAATGAGCAATATGTCGTCGGCAGATAAGCCGAGGAATGCGATGTCACTCCCAGTGACCTTCTTGTAAACACAAGACTCATCTGGATTCTTGATAAAACCAAACTTACTAATGGCTTCATCGAATCGCAAATTTTAACTTCTGCTTGCCTGTTTTAGTCCATAAATGGACTTCTTAAGCTTGCATACCTTCCCAGCATTGCTTGGATCAAAAAAACCTTCCGGCTGTGTCATGTACACTGATTCTTCCATTTAGGAAGGTGGTTTTGACGTCCATCTGCCATATTTCGTAATCGTAATATGCAAAAATTGCTAGGATAATCCGGATAGACATAAGCATTGCAACTAGTGAAAATATTTCATCATAACCAACGCCGTGAATTTTCCTGTAACCTTTTTCCACTATTCTAGCTTTGTATACATGTACATTTCCATCTTTGTCGGTTTTCAAATTGAAAATCCATTTGCAAGGTGTGTAACCTTTGGGCAAATCAACAAACTCCCATACTTGATTTTCAAACATGGAGTCCATCTCGGATTGCATGGCTTCTTACCATTTTGCAGAGTCAGGGCTTGTCATAGCTTGTTTGTATATCGCTGGCTCATCTCCATCCATAACTAGGATGTCTTGATCTTCGGTTAAGACAACACCGAGGTATCTATCTGGTTGAGGTCTTGGCCTTTGCGACCTACGTAGGGTAATAGGTTAAGCATTTGCATTGTCGTTTTGACTCTGACCAATGTCAACAGCTGCTTCTAAAGCACTTTGATTATTAGTTTGACTTTGTTGCTTGTCCTCTCGAACTTCATTGAGTTCGATTTTCCTCCCACTTGTCATTTTGGAAAAGTGCTCCTACTCCAAAAAGACACCATCACGAGAAACAAACACTTTGTTCTTGGATTTGTTGTAGAAGTAATACCCCTTAGTATCTTTTGGGTATCCCACAAAGAAACACTTGTCTGATTTTGGGTGAAGTTTGTCAGAAATTAATTTCTAGACATATGCTTTGCAACCCCAAATCTTAAGAAAATACAACCTAGGAGTTTTCTTCGTCCATAATTCATATGAAGTCTGTTCGACAGCTTTTTACGGAGCTCGATTCAGTGTTAGTGACGCGGTTATAAGTGCGTGTCCCCAAAAAGAGATTGGAAGATTGCTAAGACCCATCATTGATCGGACCATGTATAACAAGGTTCGATTCCTCCTCTCGGACACTCCGTTCCATTGTGGAGTTCCGGGAGGTGTTAACTTTGAGATCATACCATGTTCATTCAGACGACCATCGAATTCATGGCTCAAATACTCGTCACTTCGATCCGATCGAAGGGCTTTGATTTTCTTGCCAAGCTTATTTTCCACTTCACTCTGAAATTCTTTGATTTCTCAAATGATTCATATTTGTATGACATAAGGTAGACATATCCATATATACTATAGTCGTTCGTGAAAGTGATAAAATAACGATAACCATTTCTTGCTTGTGCTCATTGGTCCACATTCATCCGAATGTATAAGACCTAATAAGTCACTAGCTCTTTCTCCCAACTTAAAGAATGGTTGATTTATCATCTTGCCTAATAAGCATCCTTCACAATTTTCAAATGACTCTAAATCAAATGAGTTAAGAAAACCTTCTTATAGAAGTTTCTTGATGTGTTTGATGTTAATGTGGCCAAGACGACAATGCCATAAGTAGGTTTGATTCGACTCAACGGTCTTTGATCTTTTGGTGGTATCATTAACATTTGTCTAGCCACATATAGAATGTGTGATCTCATAAAACATATAAGCAAGACATTCAAAAACAACCATTGTTATAGTCTTGTAATCAAATAACCCGACGTCCAACGCCATAGATCAAAATATGTTCAAAAGTAATCATGATAAACAAGAATTAGTTAGATTTCAAACCAAAGACAAATGATGTGCCTACAAGCATGACCAAAAGACCATCTTCATTGTCCGCTCGTGGTTGCACATCCACTTGTAAAGCCCTCTCACTTGGTCTCTGAAAATGGGAGAATAAAGGGAGTCATACATGGTATCTAACACCTATGAAAAGCTTATACACAAGTGTTAATGAAGATACCTGAGGTAGATGAAATATTCCTCTTCTCCTGATCCCTTTTGAAGATCTTGCATTCCCTCTTGTAGTGGCTTTGCCCACCACAATATATAGAAGCATCGCATCTTTGCTTTGTTCTTGAACTCCTTCTTTTTTGCTCTTAAGAGCATTTTGGTTGCTCCATAGGAGTTGGCCTTGCGAAGTACCTGCACCACATCTCTTAATGAGTGTGACTCCTTTCCCGCAGCTATATGCATCCTAAGTGCATCATAGCCCAAGTGGAGTGAGACAAGCAATATATGACCCGCCATCTCATCCTCCAATGGGATTCCAAGAAGCTCCATGTGCTTGAAGAGCCTAGTCATTCTAAGCACATGAGGTTGGAGGGGCATACTGGGTCTCAATTTAGTATTGTAGACCCTCGACCAAAGCCGGTACCTCTCTTTAGCAGGCAACCCTCTTCCGGTGGCTTTATATTCATGTTTGAAAGTGACCAAGTCACGTCAAACACAAGTCCATCATAATTGCAATTAAGACTCTTGGTGACTCTCACATTGACAAACATGTGCGGAAAATAGGAGGAGAACTTTTTTTTACATTCTTCCGGGATGGAATTATCCATTAGTCATGAGACTTTCTTGCAATCGAAAAACCATGCATCTTTAATTAACAATCACATAATTAACAAATAGAGAGAAAGAAGAAAAGATGATCATACCCTTGATGCGTTCTTCGCTCTTTCTTAGAGCTTGTACTTGAAAGCGTAAAGCTTCGCAAATGCGCAAGCCTACAACGACTCTCACCCTCGAGACCCGACTCGAACGACCCCTACCCTGAAGCTTAGTCGGGGCTAGACCAAAAGTACTTAGTGTTGGGTTTCGTAGTGACCCTCACTACGCGGAAAGAAACCCGCCAAGACCCGCCCCCATAAAGAATGCAATTAATAAGCAAAACATAATTAAACACAAGAAAGGATAAGAGATTATACCTTTGACGCGTGCTTCGCTCAACAATGAGCTCTTACTTGAACCCTGAAAATACGAGGTCTCCAACGGAATTGTACCCTCTAACCCGACCCGAGCGTCCTAAGTCTCGAAAGTTAGTCGAGACCCGGACAAATAAAACTATGAGTTTTACGAATCAAGGTTTACTCAAATCAAGAGTTGCCTTTTAATTCAACTCAAGGTTGTCTTTCCCAAATACCCAAACTTTGGTATTTATAGGGAAATGAACCCTTAAACTTCATATCTCAACCAATGTGGGAGAATGAATAATTTTGATAATTAATTTAATTCCAAAATAAATTAATAATCAAATCATCACAATACAACAAGTGTCAAGGGGAGATAGAGAGTTAGGTGAGGACCAAAGGCTTGGGGGGGGGGGGGGGACCATTGCCTTGATCCCCAAGCCATTGCTCCAAGCAATGGTCCCCTCATCCAAAACCGGCTCATGCTATGGCTATGCTGGCATCTTTCTTCGTTGGCCAGCTAGCACATCTAGCCTAGCATACCCAGTTGGCACGCATCACCCAGCCCAGCACTTGCGTGCTGCTAGCGAGTCACACCTTGTGCTGGGCGCTGGGCGCTGCTACCTGGCTATCACACACACACGCACAGCCTTGCTGGCTGGGTGCGTAGTGTTGCTGGGATGCTTGGCCTTTGCCTCTCTCGCCATCGCACATGCACACGCCCTCTCACATAGCCAACACAACCAGGCCAGCATACGCAGAGCCCAGCCAGCGCACTCACGCACGCAAGGCCCAGCATGCGTGCTGCTAACGAGCCACGCATGCTGGGCTTAGTGCTGCTTGCTAGCTTGTTGTGCTTGGTGCTGCCATGCAAAGGCTCGGTGCTGCATTGCGAGGCTGCTGGGCGATGGTGCACACGCATACACGCATGCGCCTAGCACTGCGATGGTGCTGTGCTTGGTGCTAGGGTGCTGCGATAGTGCCCACGCATATGCACACACACATGGGTGTTGTGCTTGGTGCGATAGGGATGCGATGGTGCCTAGGCATCATGCTAGGGCTGTGATGGCGCCTAGGCACTCATGCCTCGCCTAGCACACCATGGTGCGCCTAGGCTTGCGATGAGCTAGCCTAGCCTAGCTACGGCCACGTTCATACTTGTCGCTTGTGATTTTGTGACGCTCGGTCTCGACGCCCTAGGCTCGATATCCGACGTCTGTATTCGTAAAACTCTGTCGACTCATTAAATCCTTTGGATTAATTCGTCGTCTCAGATCGGTTGTTCGATTGGGTTCAACCCGAAGGGTTAAGTTAAGATTAAGCTGCAATATTAATTATATTTTAATATTACTGATCGGAAGTGGCCTCCACCAAGGCATTCCGATCACTTGACCTTAGTGAAGAATTAGCTGTGTAATAATTCTAAACCCTCTATCAGAATAATACACTTGTTGGAAGGACACCATTCCTTTCAATCTCCCACTAGTCCTTCCGAACAAGTGTGCATATAGTGTATAGCCCATTTCCTATGTCACTTAATGTCTCTTCGTGAACTATAAGGTAAGATTCATCGTCATCCTTATTATGTTCAGAAGTGTTTCTCGATCTCCGAAGTTCGACTGTCAATAAGCAGATGATTTCTAAAATCCATCTGAGCACGGCCATGCATTTTCACAGTCTCGCTCATCGAGCGGCCTTGTTAACAACAAAGACACATTCCATATTGTTAATAGGGGGACATTCCTAGTCTTGCATTGTAAGTTTCTCTTACTATGAGGACCTGATCTCCCGAGTGTTCCCGTTATGATCCCCACTTACGGCAGACGTTAGGAAACATCAAAGAGACTTGTTCTCAAACAAGAAAACTTCACAATACTCATGGTCGAGGAAACTAGTTCCGATAGCTATAATGAGAAATGTACTTATGACAATTTGAATCTCTTAAAGTACTCTCATAGGTCGATCCAGTGCAGTTCCAAACTTGCACATGTTCAAATGATTTATGATCATCATGTCCTTGTAGCACAAGAAACGGTGTTGTAAATCATACTACACACTAATCTCTGTTGGTCATCAATCGTCCATCATTTAGATGACCTCGATTAGGGATAACTTTCGATTTAAATATTCAATGTTCACTTAACAGGTGTTTCTTTTTCCAAGACATGGTCTTGATACCCTGTTTTGAATATTTCCATAAATTGAATGGACTCATTATTTGATTCTAAACCACAATTAAATAGCAATGGAACGAAAAATAATTTTGCACAAAATTAACTACTCCATTAATGAATGGTTTCAATACAGTGTCTTACATTAAAACAACCAGTTTAATTAAAACACATGTATAGGGAATTTCAAAGCTAATCTCAAATGTGCTTGATTCCCATTGCCTCAACGTGCTTGTTGTGTTTCACTTAAGGCAAAAGGTTTAGTCAAAGGATCGGCCACATTTTCATCCGTGCCGATCTTGCAAATTCTGATTTCACCTTCGGATTTCCATTCCCTTATCACGTGAAATCGCCTTTGGACATGTTTGACCTTGTGGTGTTCTCTTGGCTCCCTGGCCTGAGCGATAGCTCCATTGTTTTCACAGTAGATATCTATCAGACCCTTGATCAAGGGTACAACACCAAGTTCACTGACAAACTTTCGAATCCAAACAGCCTCCTTAGCAGCTTCTGAAGCAGCCAAGTATTCGGCTTCAGTTGTAGAGTCTGCAGTTGTGCTCTGCTTGACACTCTTCCAGCTAAATGCTCCTCCATTTAGGCAAAATATGTACCCTGACTGTGACTTAAAGTTGTCTCTATTAGTCTGGAAGCTAGCGCCGATGTAACCTTCAACAACTAGATCTTTATGGCTACCATAAACCAGGAATTTGTCCTTGTTCCTTTTCAGGTACTTCAGGATATTCTTAGCCGCAGTCCAATGAGCCTCTCCTGGGTTTGATTGATATCAGCTCGTAGCACTCAAGGTATACGAGACATCTGGCCTGGTACATATCATGACATACATGATCGACCCAATTACCGAAGCATATGGAATCTGATCCATTCTCTCTCGCTCAACAGGTGTTTGTGGACACTGTTTCTTGCTGAGAGTTACGCCATGGGGCATGGGTAGATGCCCTCTCTTAGCATTCTCCATGTTGAATCGTGCCAGTACTTTATCAATGTAAGTACTCTGGCTCAATCCAATCATCCTCTTAGATCTATCCCTGTAGATCTTGATGCCCAATATGTACTATGCCTCTCCTAAGTTCTTCATTGAAAAGCACTTTCCCAACCAACCCTTTACGGACTCTAGTAATTTTGTGCTGTTTCCAATGAGCAGTATCTAACTCCTGTTGGCTTGCTTTAGTCCATAAATGGACTTCTTAAGCTTGCAAACCTTTTCAACATTGCTCGGATCGAAAAAACCTTCTGGATGTGTCATGTACACAGTTTCTTCCAAAATCCCGTTTAGGAAGGCGGTTTTGACACCCATCTGCCATATTTCATAATCGTAATATGCAGCAATCGCTAGAATAATCTGGACAGACTTTAGCATTGCAACTAGTGAAAAGGTTTCCTCATAGTCAATCCCGTGGACTTGCCTATAACCTTTTGCCACCAGTATAGCCTTGTATATCGATACATTTCCATCCTTGTCTGTCTTCAATTTGAAGATCCATTTGCAACCAATGGGTATGTAACCCTCGAGCAAATTCACCAAGTCCCAGACTTGATTTTCAAACATGAAGTCCATATCGGATTTCATGGCTTCCATTTAGCAGAGTCGGGGCTCGTCATAGCTTGCTTGTATGTCGCTATCTCATCTCCATCCATAACTAGGATGTCCTGATTATCGGTTAAGACAATACCAAGGTATCTGTCTAGTTGAGATCTTTGCCGTTGTGACCTACGAAGGGTAATAGGTTGAGCATTTACATTGTTTGTTTGATTCTGACCAATCTTCCCAGCTGCTTCCAAAGCACTTATATTGTCAGTTTTATCAGGTTGACAGTGTTGCTCGTCCTCTCGGACTTCGTCGAGTTAGATTTTCCTCCCACTTGTCATTTTGGAAAGGTGTTCCTTCTCCAAAAAGACACCATCACGAGCAACAAACACTTTGTTCTCGGTTTTATTGTAGAAGTAATACCCTTTGGTTTCTTTTGGATATCCCACAAAGAAACACTTATCCGATTTGGGGTGAAGTTTGTCCGAAATTAATTGCTTGACATATGCTTCGCATCCCCAAATCTTGAGAAAAGACAACCTAGGAGGTTTCTTAGTCCATAATTCATATGGAGTCTTTTCAACAGCTTTTAACAGAGCGCGGTTCAGTGTTAGTGCCGCGGTTTATAGCGTATTTCCCCAGAAAGAGATAGGAAGTTCACTAAGACCCATCATTGATCGAACCATGTCTAACAAGGTTCGATTCCTCCGTTCGGACACTCCGTTCCATTGAGGAGTTCCGGGAGGTGTCAACTCTGAAAGAATACCATTTTCTTTCAAGTGATCGTCGAATTCATGGCTCAAATATTCGCCAGCTCAATCTGATCGAAGTGCTTTAAGTTTCTTGGCAAGTTGATTCTCAACTTTTTTCTGAAATTCTTTGAATTTCTTAAAAGATTCAGATTTATTCGACATTAAGTAGATATAGCCATATCTACTAAAATTGATTAATGAAGTTGAATTCTTAGATGTCTTAGTTATTGGTATCATCTTTTGTCTAATCATTTGTAAAAACATGCAATTTCCATTGAACATATATTTGCAAGACAATTTTGAAACAACTATTGTCAAAGTCTTACATGCAAAATAACTAGGTGTCCAACACCATAGATCATAGTATGTTCAAAAGCATGATGAAAAACTAAGATTAGTTTAATTACATGTCATAGACAAAACAGTGCATGCAAGCACGATCGAAAAACCATCTTCGTCATCTACTTGTCCATGCACCAACACTTGATATGCTTTCTCACTTGGTCCCTGAAAAGGAAACATAAAGTGAGTCATACTTGGTATCTAATACCTATGATAAGATTAATTCACAAGTGTTTAGGAAGATACCTGAGGTAGATGCTCCATTCCTCTCCTCTTCTTCCTTGAAGAGCTTGCATTCTCTTTTGTAGTGGCCTTTCCCACCACAATAGAAGCAACGCATATTCTCCTTAACCATCTTGAACTCCCTTCTCCTTGATCTTAAGGGCCTCTCGGTCATTCCACATGCGGTGGCTCGGTTGAGTAGTTGCACCATCTCCATTAAGGAGCGTGTCTCCTTTCCTGCAGCTATA
Organism: Chenopodium quinoa; assembly: GCF_001683475.1. Taxonomy (NCBI): domain Eukaryota; kingdom Viridiplantae; phylum Streptophyta; class Magnoliopsida; order Caryophyllales; family Amaranthaceae; genus Chenopodium; species Chenopodium quinoa. Next base: position 1,184,635 of record NW_018744464.1, read on the forward strand.
TGCATTCTAAGTGCATCATAGCCCGAGTGGAGCGAATCAAGCAAGATATGCCCCGCCATCTCATCCTCCAATGAGATTTCGAGAAGCTGCATGTGTTTGAAGAGCCTAGTCATTCCAAGCACATGAGGTCAGAGGGGCATGCCAGGTCTCAATTTGGCATTGTAGACCTTGGTCCAAAGCCGACGCCTTTCCTTAGCAAGACATCCCACGTTTGGTGGCTTTATCCTCATGTTTGAGAGTGACCTAGTCAAGTTAAACACGAGTCCATCAAAGTTGCCATTGTCACTCTTGGTGACTCTTACATTGACAACGTCCTCAAGTGCTTTGAGGAACATGTCCGGAAGGTAGGAGGAAAGGGTTTCCTTCCAATCTTCCGGGATGGAATTTGCCATAAGTCGTGAGACCCTTTTGCAATTGGAACACCATTCTTCATGAGCCCATCGATCATGATCCCTTTGGCAAATAAGCTTGGAATGGGAGTATCAAGAGTATACTTCAAGGAACAATTCCGGAGAGTTCTCCTGAGTTCCTCCTCCCATTCCTTGAAGTTGACCAAGTTTAAAGAAAAGGCCAACTTTTCGTGAAGTTCCGGGCACATTTGGTTGTTGTTTGAGTTACTTGCAGACATTGTTCTACAATTGAAAGAATTTGAAATGAAAAACCATTCATATAACCAATAAGTTGAAATTTAAAAGCGTTCATGCATATATTCAATCTTATTGAGCATTTTATCCACGCATTAATAAATTGTCCCTTATGGGCGAGAATAAAATGTTTCCGAGATCCCAAAGATCATGAAATGGTTAAGCATGCTTTTGCTTGTCTTAATCATTAAATATCTTAAGGTAAGCAATCCAATTGCTAATAGCTCCAAGCTATTCTCGGTTTGATAAAATGTCGCATCTAATGCATCCTCGACATTTTATCTCTTTTGCCACGACATCTAAGGACTCTTTACTGATATCGTTGCACTTAACCAAGACAACTTGTATACCTAGTATACCTTACGTTCCTAGGGAAGTAGTGATGCCTCGCTATAGCGTAGCCCATCACATACGCGCATTAGTTCGGTAAGTGTTGTTCTTGGAACGACGAATTTTAGCTCAATATTATTAAGGGACCTAGGGTTTCTATGTTGGTTTGATTTAAGTGAACTTAACTAATCGTCGCAACATATGGAAATGCTAGATGATTAGGGGATTTTGCTCCTACCAATCGGAATGCGCCACGTGGGCCAATCAAGACCTGCCAAGTGTCCCCTAGTTGGAACTGTCAGTGCTTGCCACGTGGCACGCGCTTATTCGTCCACCTTGGACCTGTTATGTCACGACATGTGGCATACTCCATGCCTAATGGAGAAACCGGCCACCCAGGCCCAACTTCCGAGGGAAGCCCAATCAGCCCTAGGTTTACCTAAACCTAGGATGGGCACGTTTCCCAAGGTTATAAATACCTCCCTTAATCCTCATTAAGGAAAGAGAACAGAACAGAAACGTTACGGAACACACTAATAACCGGCTGATCTCGCTAACAAAGCAGATTACCAACATTAAACACTCTCACCTAGAGATACCTTATTACTTTAATTTCCGCATTAATTACTCCTTAATCAGGTACTAACTTGACCGTTGGAGGCGGAGCTCCCAGGAGTCTCCGTTATTTTGCAGGTACAGGCGTCCGGTTCCAGTCTCGGAATTGTAACTCTCCCGCAGGACATCAGAAAACCCCGAAACATTTGGCGCCGTCTGTGAGGAGAGTACTTCAGAGATGGCATCCAAGTCTGTACCGACTCCTGAAGAGAGGCGTCCCGTAGACGACCCTCAAGTTTAGTCGGACCATGACACCGAAAGTGAATTTGAAGTTGAAACTCATACAGCTTCAGACGGGACCCTAAGGGCCCGACGTACCCGTCATACCGAAAGGAGGGAACGGGAGCATCTTCAAACAGGAAGTGAGCCAGCAGGCGCACCGCCTGCTCGGCAACAGCCGACTGATGGGTCTGCTCCAATCACAAGGAACGAA